>NC_060273.1:79432813-79659724 GCF_021613505.1 Equus quagga
TACCTTTGTCCCACATTCCTGCTTGTCTGTGAGGTTCCCTTTCTCCCTGCCTTGGTTGTCCGACGTCTACCTTTTTCAGAACTCAGCCAACTTTGAGCCTCCCATATCATACTTCCACCCTCTTTGCCTGGCTGGTGAAATGCCTCCCCTTGGCAGTCAAGTTCAAGATCCCTGAGGTACCCTGGCTTGGTCATTCAGCTCTTCAGATTTTTGTTATTGTTGTTCTTGGAAAGGTTGGGTGAGAGGAGTAGGGAGCCAGCTTTCACCTGCTTTTTTCCCAGGAAAACCTTTGCTTATCAGCCACACTGACACAGAACCCTAATACTTATGAACAACTGAGGAGCCTGGAGCCTGCCTCAGGGATGTTGCACTGAGCTGAGGTCTCTGGAGAGAATCTCCCCCTTGTGGCTGGGCCCCTCTTGGCTCCCTAGAGTGGCAGAAAAGACAAGATGACTGCCTGGGCATTTAAATGAGGGAGTTTATTATTGGTGATGTATACTTCTCAGGTCTGTTGCATCTAGCTCTTTCCCCACGCTCCTGTGGAAGCCTAATTCTTTCCCTCTTAATGTCTTCTCAAGATGAGAAATGATTCCAGATGTCATTTATTCACCCCTGTCTTCTTCTTCTTCTTTTTTTTTTTTGAGGAAGATTAGCCCTGAGCTAACTGCTGCCAATCCTCCTCTTTTTGCTGAGGAAGACTGGCCCCGAGCTAACATCCATGCCCATCTTCCTCTACTTTATACGTGGGACGCCAACCACAGCATGACATTTGCCAAGTGGTGCCATGTCCGCACCCGGGATCTGAACCGGCGAACCCTGGGCCCCCGAGAAGCTGAACGTGTGAACTTAACTGCTGCGCCCCCAGGCTGGCCCCCTCACCTCTGTCTTCTATCAAGGAAGCTCCTCTCATAGCCCATCTCAACACTTAGCTTTTCTGGTCTTAAAAATTCATTCATACATTTTAAAAAATACATGAGTACCTACTATGTGCTATGCACTCTGCTGTATTGGGGATATAGTGGTGAACAAGATAGATAGGTCTCACTTCTTAAATAGTTTACCTTTTAGTCAGAAATTAATTTTTAAAAGTCAGTTAATTTATCATCAAAATTAATAACCTTTGTGCCTCAATACCATCAAGAAAGTGAAAAGGCAAACCACAGAATGGGAGAAAAATTTAACAAATCATGTATCTGTTAAGGGACTTGTACAAGCATACCTCATTTTATTGCACTTCGCAGATATAGTGTTTTTTACAAGACCCTCCACCAGCAAAAAGCTTAAAGCTTGCTAAAGGCTTAGATGATGGGTAGCATTTTTTAGCAACAAGGTATTTTTAATTAAGGTATGTACATTGTTTTTTTAGACATAATGCTATTGTACACTTCATAGACTCCAACGTAGTATAAACGTAACTTTAGTGTGCACTGGGAAACCAAAAAATTCGTATAACTCACTTTATTGTGTTATTTGCTTTGTTGTGGTAATCTGGAACGGAACCCTCAATATATCTGAGGTATGCCTGTATCTAGAATATGTAAAGAACTCTTACAATTCAATGATAAAAAAAAGAAAAATAACCCAATTAAAAAATAGGCAAAGGATCTGAATAAATAGCTGTCCAGAGAAGATATACAATGGCCAGTTAACACATAAAAAGATGTTCAACATCATTTTCCGTCAGGGAAATGCAAATCAAAACTACAATGAGATAACACTTTACACTCACTAGAATGGCTATTATCAAAAAGACAGATAATATCAAGTGTTAGTGAGAATGTGGAGAAGTTGGAACCCTTATACACTGCTTGTGGGAATGTAAAATGATCCATCCACTTTGGAAAGCAGTCTCAGTTCCTCAAATGGTTAAACATAGAGTTACCACGTGACCCAGCAATTCCACTCCTAGGTGTATACCCAAGACAAATGAAAACATATGTCCACACAAAAACTTAGACATGAATGTGCATAGCAGCATTGTTCATAACAGTCAATAAGTGGAAACAACCCAAATATCCATCAACTGATAAATGGATAAATACAATGTGGTTTTTCATACAATGGAATATTATTCAACAATAAAAAATAAATGAAGTACTGATACGTGCTACACAGATGAAACTGTAAAACATGATAAGCAAAAGAAGTCAGTCACAGAGGACCACATATAGTGTGATTCCATTTACGTGAAATGTTCAGAGTAGGCAAATTTATAGAGCCAGAAGGTAGATTCATGGTTGGCTAATCCTGGGAGGGAGGAGGTTGAAAAATGGGAAGTGACTGCTAATAGGTATGAGTTTTAAGGAGAGGGTGAATGATGAAAATGTTTTAAAATTGATTTTCGTGATAGTTGTACAACTGTGAATATACTAAAAGCTATTGGATTATGTACTTTAGATGGGTAAATTTTATGGTATGTGAATTGTATCTCAATAAAGCTGTTTTAAAAAGTCATGTGTTATAAAGAAAATAAGATAGCATTATGTAGGGATTTTTTGCATGGGTTAGTTAGGAAGGCCATTCATGAGGAGATGTCATTCTGGCCTCAAATTAAATGTCAAGATGGAGTCATCCATGCACACATTAGGCTGCATATTCCAGGCAGAGGGTATAGCTAGTGCAAGGGCCCTGAGGCAGGGATAAGCTTGACTAGTCAGTGAAGCAGTCAGAAGGCCAGTGTCACTGGAGTGAGGTGAGCCAGAGGGAGACTGAGAAATGAGTTTAGGGAAGTTGGCAGCATACCTAGAGACCAAGGTAAAATATATTTGGATTTTATTCTAAGGGTAATGGGAAGCCATTGATGGCTTTTAATCAGGGGAGTAACAAGATCTGATTTACATTTTTTGAATGGTCCCTCTGGTTGCTTTGTGGGAAGGAACTCTTCATGTTTTCAGAATGTAGTCCTACCTTATTATCTTACAACCCTTATGGTAGGAAGTTCTTCCTGGTGTCTTGTTCCAGTCATCCCTTCTGATCAGGATTCCAGGTGGTAGATCTGATGACCATGATCGCCCTTCATAACTGGAAAGATTGTTGTTCTCCAGATTAGGATATGGAGTCAGAAAGCCCCTATGTCTTTCCATCCATATGGCTACTTTCATCAGGAGATTGTGGCTTTCCAGTCTCAGGACTGTGATGTCTACTTAGTTTCCCAGTGCTGGGGCTGGTTCTGACCCTGGTACCCCAGCCCCAAGTTGAGTAGGGCAATCCTACCACCTCCCCCAGACAGCAGCATAGCCATTTCCTTCCCCTTAGGTTGAGGGCAATCTGGAGAAGGGTGAGCAATGCGGGGTGCTGTGTTGAAGTCCCAAAATGCAGCAGCAGAATTGGAATGAACTTTATTACAGCTTCAGTTACCTCTTGGGAGGCTGTGTGATATGGTGAATTAGAACATAAGACAGGAGCTATATGGCCTGGATTTGAATCTGAACTCCCCTACTCATTAGCTCTCTAACCTTGGGCAAGTTACTTAATCTCTCAAGCAGTTTCCTCATCTGTAAAATGAGGATAATAATAGCACCTACCTAGGCATGGTTGTTATAGAGGACTAAATGTGTTAATACGTGTAAAGCATTTAGAAGAGTGCCTGGCAAGCAGTGCTCAGAGAGTGTTAACAGCTGTTATTATCTTCTCTTTGTTCACCCAGAGAGTCAGCTCAGGATGGAGGTGTACTTCTCTGGGGACGGAGGTGGATGGCACATAGTCATTAGAGCTTTACTTGCTCTGCAAATTTTTTTTTAAAATTTCATATATATTGTTTCCTCTGACTCTAAAAGTAATACTCAGTGTAAGCTTTTCAAACATCAAAGTAATATGTGATGTGGAAAATTGAAATTATATCAAAAGGATGTAGATCAGTTGCAGAGAAGAACCACCTAATGGTAGTTTATTCACTCATGTGACAAATATTTATTGAGTGCCTATTATGTGCGTCCTCTGAGGATTATTGTGAAGAGTAAGGGAAGTAATATAAGAAGAGTACCTAGCACATGCCAGGCACCCAGTAGGCACTCAGTAATGGTAGCTTCTATTGTTGTTATAGTTCATCCTGGCTGGAGGCAGAGGTGTGGGCATTGTGAGTATTTTCTGCAAGCTTTTTCTTGACTGGAGAGCTGGGATGTCTGGGCCATGAAGGTCATTGTCCTCTCTTATATAGTGTTCTGGAACTTATGGGCTTAGTCATGAATTTTGATGGCCTGTGGCCCTAACACCAGACCCAGTTCTTCCATTGATATATCACTTGCAGGAAACAGAACACCACGAAATATCTCTTTCCTTCTCGTTGTTTGTTAGCTTTTTATTACTGCATACCAAATTACTTCCAAACTTAGTGGGTTGAAACAATAGTAATCATTTATTATTTCTCACGGTTTCTGTGGGTCAGGAATTTTAAAGTGTAGTCAAGATGGTGGGCTGGGACTGGGCCTGCAGGATCTGCCTCCAGCTCATATGCCTGACAAGTTGGTGCTGGCTGTTGATGAGTGGCCTCAGTTCCTCTCCATGTGAACCTTTCCATAGGGCCATTCGGATATCCCCATGGCAATGTAAGAGAACAAGGCAGAAGCATCAACGCCTCTTACAACTTAGCCTGAGAAGTGAACACCTTCACCTCCTCTGTATTCTTTTGGTCACACAAATCAGCCATGATTCTGTGTGGAAAGGAACTATGCAAAGATATAAATACCAGAAGGAAAGGATCATTGGTGGCCATTTGCGAGGCTGACTACCACACCTCGTATCCAAGGACCCTGTCCTAGGCACTGTGGGAGGGGACCCCAGGTATCCATGGCCTAACCAGTCACCTTGTAGATACTCGTCTGTGAGGTGGGCAGTGCTCATTGCGGCTTGCAGCGCCTATGTCCCTCCCCCATTCTCTCACCTCGTGGTGCTGAGCTGCCCAATTCAGTAACTGCCTCTTGGCTGAAGTGTTGGCATGTCATAGGGAGGACAGTGGTTTCATTTTTGAGTTTTTGATCATGATGATAGATCAACTGAGTGATAGAAGACTGTGCTGTCTTGAAAGTCTGCCAGTGGCTTGTGCATTCAGACTCTGGCTTTCTTCTTTTTTTTTGAGGAAGATTAGCCCTGAGTTAATATCTGCTGCCAATCCCCCTCTTTTTGCTGAGGAAGACTGGCCCTGAGCTAACATCTGTGCCCATCTTCCTCTACTTTCTATGTGGGACACCTACCACAGCATGGCATGCCAAGAGGTGCCATGTCTACGCCCGAGATCCAAACCCGCGAACCCCAGGCCACTGAAGCAGAACGTGCTCACCTAACCGCTGCGCCACCAGGCCAGCCCCTGGACTCTGAATTTCTTAAAGTGGACTGACCTACTGACTAGCCTCTTCCTCCAGGCTCCTTGCTTTCAGAGGAAGGGGGCATTTTTGGTACTTTGAAATTCAGTCATTTCAAGATGAGAATGAATGGTATCATATTAAAAAGGGGCTATTTTCATTCCTATGGTTTCATGTGTTCTGTAAGGAAGACTCTCCCTTACAAAGTGGGAGAGGTAAGAGCAGGGTGGCAAAAGATCTTCTTGGGTAAGAGCCTGGGCTCTGGATAGACAGATAGCTTGACACTATGTGTTCTGGTTAAGTTACTTAACCTGTCTAAGCCTTAGCTTCCTTACTGAGAGATGGAGAAGACAGTGGTGCTTCACAGACTCACTGTGAGGATTAAATGAGATAATGTATTTATAGTATAAATAAAGCTCCTAGCACAGAGCATGGCACATGGTAAAGAAATACAGTACGAGCTGTCACTAATAATATTATTAATGTCAGTTTCATACTGTTCCTCCTCCTCATTGTCATTAATATGCTCATTGACCCTAAATGAGACTGAGAGAGGGGCAGTAATTTAGCAAGCAACACAAAGGGAATCTGCACCTGAGAGCCAGGCTCCTTTCCTCTCCTAGCAATCATACTTTTCATCTTGGATGTTCTTCCATGTGGTGCCTGAACCACAAATAGAAGTTTGGGCAACTCCCAGTTATCCTTAGTGTGAATAATTCACTCTGAGATAATCTGTGCCTGGCTAGCTTCCCAAATCAGCCGAGCAGATTATTCTCCTCTTTCAGTTATTCACAGTACAAGTAATTGGAAGCTGGCTTTAGAATGTGAAGGCCATGAGGCCATCTCCTGTTCTCAGTTGCTCAGCCCTGCCAGCAGTGATGTTTCAGAGGAGGCTGGAGGCTGTAGAGCAGAGCCCAAGGGGAGAGGACAGAGGTGGTGACAGGCATGAGGGTGAAGGATGAGAGCCCTGGAATGATACCCTGGGGGAGGTAAGCCTGCCAACTGCAGAGCAGGAGAGCCAGGGAGGAACAGTGTACGAAGGCTACCCTCTCTGTCCCCGGGGCCAGAGGGAGAGGCTCTATTGGAGCTAAGGGTCATGCTTCCCTGAGGAACTCTTGGGACTTAAATTTGACTCTGGAGTGTTAGATCTTCCTGGAATCTTAAAATTTGATTGACCTCCATCTTTCCTTCCTTTTTTTTGAGGAAGATTAGCCCTGAGCTAACATCTGCCAGTCCTCCTCTTTTTGCTGAGGAAGGCTGGCCGTGAGCTAACATCTGTGCCTATCTTCCTCTACTTTTATGTGTGGGACGCCTTCCACAGCATGGCGTGCCAAAGAGTGCCTTGTCCACACCCGGGATCCAAACCGGCGAACCCCAGGCTGCCGAAGCAGAATGTGCGCACTTAGCCGCTGAGCCACCAGGCCGGCCCTAGCCATCTTTCCTTCTATTTGCTGCTCTATGTGGCATCAGGGGACTGAACTAGGAGACCCAAGGAGCCTCTCCTTTCTGTAAAGTGGGGTCTCTGCACTGAAAATAGCATGTGTGGTAATGATCCATTCATATAAGAAGTAAATGAGTGAAGATTTATGTATAAATTATAGTGCATATATATTTTAATTATATAATATAAAAATCAGCTCTTATCTCTGAGTGTATGAGGAATGAGGTTATGAGAAAGAGGGACTTTTCCTTTCTGCTTTGCACCTTCTGTACTATTTGAATTTTTTTTTTTTACCATAAGCTTATATTATTTTCTAATTAAAAGATATAATAAAATTAAGACATATAAGAGAAGTTGCTATTGGATTTTCCAGCATCAGCCCTTTGAATCCTCAAGGTACATAACCTTTAATTAGCTTGAGTTTTGGGGTAGACACAACATTTTGTTCAGATCCTTCAGCCAGGTGGCCAGTGAGGCATTGCTAATGAATATTCATGAGTACCATGGCCCAGGCTACTAACGAGCACTTGTTACCCCCTCCCCCCAGCCCGGCCCCGGTCACCAGTGCCTTGGCCCCAACATTGCTGTCCTCCTTCCTGCTCGTATTCTCTCTCTCTCTTCTCCTTCCTGAGGACCCAGGAACCATTTGCCCTGGATCTCTTGGACCTGGGGTTACCCTGAAGTTATCAGCATAGTCCCCTCTTTGCCTCTGGGAAGGAGAATTAAACTTTGATTCAGGTACTATTTTGATGTATGTGGTTTGTCCCAGTTCAGTGTTTTTTTTTAACAATTGGCACCTGAGCTAACATCTGTTGCCAGTCTTCTTTTCTTCTTCTTCTTCTCCCCAAAGGCCCCCAGTACATAGTTGTATATTCTATTTGTGAGTGCCTCTGGTTGTGCTATGTGGGACACCACCTCAGCATGGCCTGATGAGCGGTGCCATGTCCGCGCCCAGGAACCAAACCGGCGAAACCCTGGGCCACTGAAACAGAGCATGTGAACTTAACCACTTGGCCATAGGGTTGACCCCGTAAGTTCAGTAGTTTTGAAGGGGGAAAAGGTTAGTTGCTGTTTGAACTGTTTCTCTGGGTTTAAAAAAATACTTTCATTTAGTTTGTGGTTCAAAAAAGGTTGTTTGAGCTCATTTTGGGATTCATAGTTAACTGAGGTTCACTCCAGGTTTTGGCTGGTGATTGCTGCCAGCGTGCGCTTAGGAAGGGCAGGGGCAAAGTGGGAGGCAGCAGCTTTCTTGTCTCTAGGGCTCTTAACAGCAGCAATAAATTGTGGTGTGTGTGGAGCAGGAGCAAAGCCAGCTCAAAGAGATCTGGGCCAGAGGGCCCATCCATGGGTAAGCTGCTTTTCAGCCTGGCTGGAGGTTCTTACATCTGCACCCAGCATGGCTGTGCTGAACCAGACCTTTAAATGTGACTCTGGAGTACCAGGCATAGCCAGAGCATTTAGCTGCTCCGCATGGGAACTGAGCTTTAATTTCCTGCATTGCTAAAGAAGGCCTCAGTGGCAGAAAGAATTTGGTAGCCATGTGTTGGCCAGCGTCATTGCTTAGGGCAGGCCCCAGGTCAATGGTAAAGTTGACTGACTAACTTAAGAACGTGCAGAGCTTAGGAGCTGAAACCTAGAGCCTCTGCTGGGTCTCACCCCCAAGAGTCCTCGTGATCTCCTGTCCCCAGCTAGACTTGGATATGTCCTGAATATGTCACAGCTCCTCCCAGGGACTCTGACAGAACTCATTCTGGGCTTTTGGAGGGAGGGTGTGATTTGTGTGGCCTGAAGGAGGTTGGAGTTCTCACAGTCCTTTAAAAGGGAAGCTGCTTTGATAAGTAGCCAGAGAGATGACTGAGGCTGTTGGCTGGATCCTGATGAGGGAGTTAGAGGAGTGTGCAGTAGGTCCTGGAAGTGAGGAAGGCCAAGGACCTCTCTTCCTTCGAGCCAGATTATGGGGAGGCCCCACTGTGAGCCCTTTGTGCCAGGTGTTGAGAACATGGTGGCTTTTGTGGCAGTGAGGATGTGGTAGATTTTCTATTTCTGTACCTAAAATCCTGCTTCCCCTCTCCAGGAGGTATGAGTATCTCGGAAGAGAGAGCCACCCTGTGGAACCAGTGGTGTGAATGGGAGTGATTCTGGGCTGAGCTTCATCTCCATCTTTGGCTCCTTATCAAAGGTGCTAAGCTGAGGTTTCCAGGTTGGGGGGTGTTCATTCTCCATGGTTGGTGCTATGGGAAGAAGATTCAAGTTAGTGGGTATGGAAAGCCTCCAAGGAGTTGGCTGCCTGGGGGCATTATGCTTTAGTATTGTGTGGGTTTCCTAAGTATGGAGCTGTTTGGTGTCCACATTGTCCTGTGCTTGGGCCTTGGGGACAGATCTACAAGGAGGGACTACTGCTAAAGGGACAAGCAGCAGGGCCTTTTGATCATTCAAAGTTGGTAGGGTCAAACTGGATCTTTGCAAGCAGAGCCCCAGACAGACTGTCACATACCTGGTCTGACTCTCAATCTAGCCAATTATTATCCAGTGTCATGCCTTGAGGTGGTGTAAAACAGTGTGGTGAGCTGTGAAGGCTCTTGATTTATTTTGTTTTTGGTCTCTCAACTCATTCTTCTATCCTCCTCTTGGAAAACACTTCTTTTCCTTAGAGAATCTCTTCACCAGTACCACGTGGTTTGTAAGGCTGTTAATCTTTGTGCCCCACTTCTTCCCTTCTGAGTTAGGGCTGGTCATATGACCTAGACTAACCATTCATAGTGCCTCTTCCATCTGTACAGTGATTGGTCCAGGGGTGGGCATGTGACACAAGCAGGGCCAATCGAAGTCTGCCCTGGAAATGTATACCATTTGAGAGGGAGAACTCTTTATCCTGGGATTGATATGTTTAGGAGCTGCTGGTGGCCGTCAGACATCCCTTCCTGGAGAAAGCAGCCTCATCTAGAGAGGGAAGCAAAGCCAAGAGATGCAGCCTGATAGACCCTAGAACATTGCTTGAGCCTCTGGACCCAGCTCAGCTTTTACTTTTGTCATCCTTCTCCATGATGGGGCCCAATAAACTTTCTTTTTCCCTAAGTGAGTCTGAATTCAGTTTTTGTCTCTCTCTCTTGTTTTTTTTTTTTTGAGGAAGATTAGCCCTGAGCTAACTACTGCCAGTCCTCCTCTTTTTTGCTGAGGAAGCCTGGCCCTAGGCTAATATCTGTGCCCATCTTCCTCTACTTTATATGTGGGATGCCTACCACAGCATGGCTTGCCAAGCAGTGCCATGTCCGCACCTGGGATCTGAACCGGCGAACCCCGGGCTGCTGAGAAGCAGAGCATGCAAGCTTAACCGCTGCGCCACCAGGCTGGCCTCAGTTTTTGTCTCTTAAAAAGAGTCCTAATACAAGACAGCTTCCAGCTGATCTAACTATTTGCTTTTATAGCTAATGTCATGTCCAGGGAAGGTGCTTTTTTGATGGAATTCTGTGCCCAACACTGTGCTTCACACACATTGGGTGCTCACTTCATGTTTCGTATGTGGGTAACTGCACCCTCACCATCTGCCACCAACCTTTGAGAGGAGAGTGGAGGCCTGAGCCTGGGTCTCCCAGCCTGCCTCTTGATATTGGTGAATCTTGTTATCTGTGCATGCATTTTTCATCTCCTTTCTCTGCTTCTGCAGAGATAAATACAATCTGTCAGTCTCGCTTTGCAGGGGTCTTGCCAAACATGCCAGTTGTGGGGAGTTTATTGGTCTACCTCAGGCTGCTGTCATCCAGATGTAGACAGGGGACCATATTCCCATGGCATAACACTGTTTGCAGCCACAGGTCTAATTATCTCCTGCTGAAACAGGGCTGTCCGCTGGTTCCCAGCTTGAGCTGGTACTGAATTTATTGTGCTTAAAACATCAGGTCAGTGTTAGAGGTTCCTTGCCCACTGCTTCTTTCCCAGGCTGCTTGTGCCAGCTGCAGGGCCCTCTTGAGGTTGTTAGGTGTCTCTCTGTGGCAGATTCATTGTTCCATATTTTTATTTAATTACTTACTTTTACAGCTCTTAGAATAAATCTAATTATCCATCTGTTATGCTACATTATGCCACTGCAGTTCATGCAGTTTTTCTCGTTGTATGATATTTGTCAACTTGACCTTGCCCTCTTTCAGTGTTCATGCTCCCCTGCATGGCTCTGTGCCACCTCCTCAGTGGATCCCAAGCATGTCAGTCTATTAGGGCCCCTAGGCAGCGCTGACTGTGAGTGGCTCTTAGATGGAGCAGAGGTTGGTGAAGCTTGGAGTATCGCAGAAGGAGGAGAGTGGCCAAGGAGCCATCTCTGATGCCATGCTGACCTGATGTAGGTATGGAAAATTGGATTGGTATTAGAGTGCCAGTACAGAAATTCTAGCCTAGGGTTTCTGGTCTTTAGCCAGAGGGCTGTTGTCAAGGAGGGCAGCCAGGTGAGGTGAGACTGAAAAGAGATGATGATGGCCACCTGTGGACATATCTATGCCTGCCCCGCCATAGCTAGCAAGTGATGCCTAACATTAGGATTGAGTCAGGGCTGATCTTAGACACAGCAGAGGTAGAAGTTGCCTGCTGGAGGTTGACTTCAGGAGCCATGTGGAGGATCCTGGCCCTCAAATATTTTTTTTTCTCCTGCTTTTGCCAAAAATTCTATTAATACCATTGGGAATTAATTTCTTGTTTATTTAAACTTCTGTTTTTAATGTGGGCAAATGAAGATACTCCCAAGAGGAATACCCCAGGGGTCATTGAACACCTCTGCAGTATCCCTGTTTTCCTGCAGGTGGGGAATGTATAGCGATGGGGACACATGAGGGCGTTGGTTAAGGGAATCAAACTAGAGGGGGAGGGGAAGAGAAGGCAAAATTTAGAGCATTGGCTGGGGTCTACCCTATGTGAGCTCTTTGAGTGGGTAAGGTACTCAGAAAGGGAGGGAGGTCATGTGTCCAACCCATCCGCACATCAGGTTATGGGGCTGGACAATCCAGACCTCACTGTCCCAGCAGGGGAACAGCACAAAGCCAGCCTTGTCCCTTGAGACAGCTCCTGCTCTGTGAGTATCAGGCATTGGGCTAGATCGTCTAGAGAGTGAGGTTACAGGTGATCAGGCAACAAGGTATAGTCCCTGTCCTGGAGGTCTTGACGGTTTAGCAGGGGAAACAGACATTGACCAAGTCTGTTGAGCGTAATGAAGGAGAAAGGGGATCCCAGGAGTGCATAGCAGGGGCCCTGTGAGGGTCAGGTGGTCAGTGAAGTTTTCTCTCAGGTAATGTTTGAAGTGAGACTTGGAGGAATAGGAACCAACCAGATGCAGATGGGACAGGGATGGGGAGGGGTGAGGAAGGGCACTCCAGGTAGAGGCAGGAGAGAGCACAGCACTTTTGAGTTGAGAAATTCATTGGAGAAGGGGAGGTCTACTTTGGGTTCTGACAAAGGGACATTTTCAGCAAATTCCTGAATGAAAGCACTGTGGCTGCTACTGTTACTGCTTCCAAAGCATGTACCCCTGGGGGCCAGCGGAGGACTTGTATGTAGCCGATAGGCTTTCTGTGGTGGAGGCACTTTGGTCAGAGGCTCTGTGTTCTGCCGCCTCAGCCTTCAAGGTGCCCACAGCCCAGGGCAGGGTCTGCTACACTGAGCTGAGACTCCTCTTCCCTCTCCCCTTCTCCGCTCTGCCTCTGGCCCAAACCCACATTAAAGGCCTTTCTGACTTGGATGTGGGCCCAGGCTGGAGCTCATTATAGCCCTGTGGCCAGGCCCTCCATTTTCCCTTCCAGGTTAAGACTTGGTAGGCATCAAAGACTGCCAGGAACACACCACAGGCCTTCTCCCTTAATGATCTCACTCCCGCCCTCAGTCTGCATGGCCTCCTTAGCTGAGCTTTTTTCACCGGAGCCTCTGGTGACTTTTCACAAGCTTTTCCTCATTCTAACAAACAGGATTCAGTGACTAATTGCTGGTATTTTTTTCCTCAAGACTCTATTTATATAGACTGTCATGTTGGGGGTGGGGGAGAGCAGGCTTTAGTCTTGGGGGGCTGATGTTTCCTGCTACTGCCATCATTAGACTGGGGCCTGTGTGGCATTGATGTCCACACTTTGTCTTTATTCTTGTGTTTTTTTTGTCATTTTGACATTTGGTTCTTTGAACATCTATCATCCCTTTTATGCTTCTCATCTCCCACAGAAGATTGTTGTATTTTGTCCCCCACCAAAGCTGCGTTTTCCTTTTGTCAAATTTCTCACTTTCTTCTTTATTGTATTTTGATCAGTGTGGCCATGTAGGTCTGGGTTTTATTGGGAGCTTTTCATCTTCTTGGCAGTGGCCCTCAGGGTCTGGTCTTCTCGCAGAAGCTGGGCTCTGCCTCTGGCCCCTGAAGCAGACCTTTCCTGGCCAGGGCTAGAGAGAGCCTAGCCTGTCCTCTGTCCAGGGACGCTGTAGCCTGGTAGTTCTAAAACTTAAGCACGCATCAGAAGCACCTGGAAGGCTTGTTAAAGGGCAGATTGCCAGGCCCCTCCCATGAAGTTTCTGATTTCGTGAGTCTGAGTTGGGGCCCGAGAATTTTTCTTTTACACTAGTTTCCAGGTGGTGCTGGTACTACTGGTCCAGGGACCACACTTTAAAAACCACTGTTTTAGTGTGGTTCCTCCTTTACCTTGAGCCAGAGTGTCCAGGGCCCTAGGCAGGGCAGAATAGCAGAGGACTGCTAGGTTCCCTCTTCTTCATACTGGGTCCAGCTCTCCAAAACTAAATGATGGCAGATGTTGGCAATGGCATCATAATATTTAAGTACTTTTACAATGATTTCACTTGCCCTCTATCATTTCATACTCACACTAATGTGAGTAATCCTTTGGTTAAGTAGCACAGCTTCTTGACAGGTAATAGAAGTAAAGTTTAGATAAGTTAAGGACTCTTTCCTGGCCATTCAGCTAGTAGTTTGTGGTGTAATTGCCAGTGGAATTCAGGTCTCTTGGGCTCCTATTCTAGAGCTTTCAGAACTCTGCCACTTATTAGCTATTTGACCTTGGGAAAAATTACTTAACTTTCTGTGACTCAGTTTATTGATTAGTAAAATGGGGATAATAATAGTATCTTCTTATAGAGTTTTGTCATGAGAATTACATGACTTAACATTTGAAAAGGACTTAAGAGCTATTAAATGGGGGCACTCCAGAATCCGTTCTCCTAATGACTATGAGAGGCTGCCCTTATTTTTGCATTTATTTTATCACAAGAGGCCCAGGAGAATGTACCACTACTCACCAGACAGCATTATCTGGGGCCATCAGGACAGGGCTCAGTCACTTTGGAAAGCGCTTCTATCTGTGTCTGCCCTGAAGGAACTGGCACAGAGGAAGCCAGGTGGATGGCATTTGTCTCCAGGAGTTGAAGATGGGGCTGTAGCTGGTGGGCTGGGTCAGTGTATGAAGTCTAAGACCAGGAGGAGAGCACCAAGAGAGTAGGGAGCCCAGGTCATCTGATGCACTCCTTGGGAGCTGGTGCAGTCTAGTCCCTCCAGCCCTGGAGTGGCCCTTCGGTGGTTAGTTTGGAGAGAGAAGCTAAGTCTGCCCTTTTGTTGTTTTCTCTTCTTGCCTCTCCTCTACCTTCTGACTCAGGCATTGATAGAAATAGCTGAGGTTTTAAGTAGAAGGCTGGTCCTGATAATGCTATTAACATTGAACCTGTTGAACATTATGTGCCAGGCACTGTTACATTCAATATCTCATTTAATCCTCTCGACAACGTTATGAAATAACCCTCATTTTACAGATGAGGAAGTTTGGGCAAAGACAGGTTAAGCTGTACAGAAAGGAGGTCCAAGATTCAAACTCCGGTCTGTCTGGCTCCAGAGCCCATGGTCTTTACCACTGGGAAGCTGCCTCCTTGGACTCTACCATAATGTTTCCCTCTGGGTTGCCGTTTTCCCCCTCCCATGGGTACCTAGCCTTGGCCTGTTCCCAGGATCCTTTGCCCCTCAGCTCAGTGTCCAGGGTCCAGGACTGTGAAAGTGTTTTTTCACCTTTGTGTTTTCCATAGAACCTAACACAAAGCAAAGCCTTCTGCAGAGGGTGACCATATGTTTCATTTATGCCTCTTGTCCCAGTGCAGTAATTAATGTCTCTTGTCCCAGTGCCTCCTTTCACTCTTAAAAGTGTCCCAGTTTGGACAATAAATTATGTGGTCACCATACTTAGACATGACTGGTTCTCTCAACCCAGGGGCAGTGACATTTTCATTGGGGACCCTGAAAGACAGAATTACCTTTAAGACTCAAAGAAATAAATCCCAGATAGTGAAATTTTAAGCAGTTTTATAGCCCAGTGAGCAAGAAGATTTAGACAAAGCTTCTGCTCAGCACCCCACAAACCTATCATGAAGGACTGTTTCCAAGACCAGACTTGAGGCCTTTGAGGGTCTGTAGGCCTGTCTCAGATTCAGTGGGACAAGAGTCCCACTCTGACTTCACGGAAGTGTCTGACAAGCAAGGCCAGAAAAGGGGAGGGAATGCAAAAAGCTTTTGCTTTCCCACCTTTCCCAGGCAGAAGCGAGCCCCTGCCTAGCATTTGACTGTCCTCAAGCCCCTAACCTTCCTGCAGGAAAGAGCTAACTGGGGTTGGCCCTCTCCACAGTACTGAACTCAAGCCCTGTTGGGACCCTTGGTTCGCCTTCCAAGTGCTTTCTTGTCTAGGTTTCTGCTCACTTCAGACTCTACCCCTATACCTTGGACATAGGACCATATTCACTCTCAGCCTTGGTGTGTGCAAGTCACATTCCAGGCTATGTCCTTGTCCCATTTGCAGGCAGCTGAAAACTGCTGTGCATATGTCAGTTCACACTTGAACTGGTTTAATGTTTTTCTTTTAAGTTGCAATCTAAAATTCAGCCAGACAGGCTTTAACGAGCACTAAATCGTCAAGCCTTTTGTTTCCCTTGCTATTCAAGCCATAGAGATTTTGTATTTGATTCAGCAACAATTGCTGAATCTTAAACAAACCATTTACATTTTGACATTAACTATTTTATGAGTGTAACTTTTTTGTTGACATTAGAATGATTCCAGCAGAAGGCCTTTTAGTGATTTATTAGGAAAAAGAGTTAAAAGGGTCTGTGGAGGTTATTCTTAATATTTTCTTCGGGAAAAAAATAGATTTTTACTGACTTCGGTTGGGTAATATATACAGATATTTAGCCTTTATCCTCATATCTTAATGACTTTTGATCTTGCCAAGGTCATTCTTCCAGGACATCTTCTTGGTCAAGCCCCCCATTTTTCAGATCATGCCTAATATTGAAGTCACCCCTCTTGCACAGTGACTTATCTAATAGAGTCCCTTGCATGTCTCTGTTGGCTGTTAATTTTGTTTAATAGGGGCAGGAACTATTTTCATTCTTTGCTCTGGCCCCAAGATGCTTAACTGAGGACCCTGTGTGCTCTGGGCCCAGTCAGGATTTGTTGACCAGCTGACTAGACAAAGAGCCTCAGACGAATAGCATGCTTACAAACGAAACCATCCCTCATTCTGTCTCTGAAAGCTGTGAGTAATTGGGCTTTTCTCCAGTTCTTAAAGATCTCCAAAGAGTGGGAAATCTTCACTCTCCTTTTAGGCCCCCAATTCTAGAGTCTGGTGAGTCAGGCCTAAGGGCTTTGGGCAAGTTCGGCCCTCCCAGTTGTGTTCCTGCATCAAGGGAAGCTCTGTGTCCTTCTTAACCTGGAGGAAACCTGGTGAGCCCTGAGCCCAGCCAGGGAATCAGCAGACTCACTCCACCCAGTTTTCACCTCTTTTGTAATGTGAGAGAAATGGCTAGGGGCAGGAAACCCATGCTCGCTTGAGCCATGAGACTGGCCACATGACATGGAGCTGGCCAAGGAGGCCATGTTGATCTGCCCCCATGGAAAACCAGTAGCTTGGGTGCCACACTTGCCTCTTAGAACTAGAATTAATTCTTCATAAAGATCTTTCCAAATACCAATGATGCAAAATATTTGGATGATTCACCAAATTGTTCACCATATTTAATCTGTCAAAAACCTTAAATATCTGAGGAAAACCTCAGCAAACAAAGGATATTTTGGGGATTTGTTATATATGTTGCACAGCAGAGAGATTTGTAGTCTATACGACTTCCAAATCCTGTAAACGAAGCATTTCAGTGTTGTCATTTTCAGCTATAGACTATCCCCCGATCATTGCCTTTTCTTTTACTATTAAGAGATGGCTCATTCGTAGACATTTCTGCAGGTATGTGGCAAAAGCAACAACATAAGACCCTGCTTGATTCCACTGCCTCTGATTGAGGAGATGAGGAGGTTGAGGGAAAGGTGATGGATTTCCCAGCGCACATCTTTGAACTCTTGAGAGCAAGATCTGGGCGAGTAAGGAAATTCTTTCCCAGCCACAAAGGGCCTATTAAGAAGGTGTATTGCCTACAGCTTGGAACAAGGATTTGCCAGGTGATTTCCCTGGAGCCCTCTTACCCTGTGAGATCCAGCCTTCCCTGCTCTCCCTCAGCCCCCAGCACCTAGGGGGGATAGTTATACCACCAGCTAAAATAGGTGACCTAAAGTAACATCCTCTCTGTGTTCTCTGATAAACTTGATAAATCTCACTGTGTGAAAAATCTCCCACATGTTTTAGCCTAAATTTTCTTTTGCTTAACCCTGTCCTCCTACTTTGCCTCTCTCAGACTGCCTGAGACAATTAGTGGGAGACATTCTTTGAATAATTATAGGCCACAGATAATTTCTCTTTAGTCCTCTCTCTTCCATGTTCCCCACCCTGTGGTCTCCCTTTAGCCAGTTCTAATTAGCTTTTTTGATCCTTCCTCCCAGTCTCTCCCACTAGATTGTTAATTACATTTCTCCCTCATGGATTCTTTCTGTACTGGCTTTGTCTATCTAGCCAGAGGAGCTGAGAATGAGAAGCTAGGGCCACTCAGTGGGAGGTGGTACGTTCTTTTTGTCCCCTACCACAGGTAGCCCCTCCCACTTCTGAGAAGCCTGGAAATTCAGGGACTCTTGTCTTTCTTGGCAGAAAAGTAAAAATAATAATTTTCATTAAAGAGTATTATATATTGTGATAAAATAATTATTGTTTGAATACTTGGTATTTGCCAGGAATTGTCTAATCTCTTTATATGTTACCACATTTCATCCCTGTAAGAATCTCATGATATAAATGTTATTAATCTCCATTTTAAATCTGAAGAAACAGAGATCCAAAGAGGTTTAGTAACTTCTCCCAGTCACATAGCTCAAAAACAGTGGAACTAGGACTTGAAGCCAGTTGTGATTTCGGAGCAGCTCTTATTCACTAGTTTGCTTACTGAGTTTGGGCTTTTTGGTGAAAGAAAAGTCCAGGTCATTGGCTCTTAGCTCACCAAAATCAAACTAACCTTGGGGTAAGGTGTCAGCTATTTACCCTCAGTGTAGAAGAGGCTTTCTGAATTGAGATTATAAAACCGGTGCAGAAGCAAGTCGGTGTGATACTGTGGGTCTTTATGTATCTGAGCTGCTGGAAATCTCCTTGGCAAAAAAACAAGACTGATAAATTCTTGACTTACTTTAATTCTTAACTCACTTTTCTGACAGTTTTATCTCTCAGAAATCTAAGGAAGCCATAAAGAAAAGGACTTCACTGAAATTATATTTGTAGCAACGAGAAGGATCTGGTTGGTGAAGTGAAAGTGTTGGGAACCTTAGCAGAAAGTGGCCATGTTTGGAGAAGTCAGGGGAAATGCAGAACTCTCTGAGTTTGGGGAAGAGCAGATTTTAGAATGTCCAGGAAAAAGTAGATATGTCTGGGCAAGAGCTTTGAAAGGAAGGATGACTTATCCTCTGAGAAATGAAATGTGCTTAATACAATCACAAGTGATTACTTCAAGGAACAAGAGAGGAGACACCTAAAGAGACCAGCATGGCCACATGGGGAGCAGTTAGACTTGCTTTTGTCTGAGATGAAAAAGGGACCTATAACCAAGAATGAATAGAGAAGAAAGGTGTAACCCTATGAGAACACTGTCAGGGACACTAGGTGGGTGAGACTTGGGATGCTGAGAACAAAAGGACCTGCCTGAGCAGTTAGTGTTCAGAGTGAGAGGAATGGCAAGGAAAGCGTTTGGCCACCTGCTTCAGTCAGATGATTCAACGCAGCAGATGACAGAGAGGGCATCGCCATCCTCTCTTCTATTTTGCCTTTGACTTCTCTTTTAAGGACAATGACCTTCCTGCCAGAAAGGTAAAACAAACATGGTTAAGAGGAACTTGAGCCCAAGAGTGTGAGTAAAGAGGAAAAGAGCTACTGGCTTCTCTAAATTAGTTTGGATCTGAAAAATCAAATGAAAACTTATGGACATTGTCTTGACACCTGTGTATGTGAATCTTTATGGCGTCATGGGGGTTGAGAGAGGGGCAGGGAGACAGGATGGGTAACTGTTTTGGTTTTCAAAGTAATAGGGCAAGTTTTTGAGACGTGGTTTATGAGGATTTCTAAAAAGAAGAGATGATCTCTTGGAGCTAGTGTGGGTTCTGTAAAAACAGGTCTTGCCAGACTACTTTAATGCTTGATTGTTCCCTCCCTCCCTCCCTTCCACAGAAAAGTACATCAATCTTACACATACAACTTGATGACTTATTAAAACTGAACAAACCCGTATAACCACCACCCCGATCAAGAAATAGAACTTTATCGGCACCTCCGAAGACTGTCTCATCCTCCCTCCCAATTCTAATTTCCTTTTTCAGAAAGATTTGCCAGCCTATGAGATTAAACCAATGTTATAGACACAGAGGGAGTTTGTAATTCATGAAAGCATTTGGCAGAATCTCATGATAATCGAATGGGGTCAGGTAGAGAAATGTTGATAAAGACATGTGGATTTGTAGCTCCTTGAGTGATCAGACCTTATAACATTTATTTGTAAATGGTTTCGGGCCAGCCCAGTGGCGCACTGGTTAAGTGTGCACGTTCCACTTCTCAGTGGCCCAGGGTTGCCGGTTTGGATCCCGGGTGCGGACATTGCACTGCGTGGCAAGCCATGCTGAAGTAGGCATCCCACATAGAAAGTAGAAGAAGATGGGCACCGATGTTAGCTCAGAGCCAGTCTTCCTCAGCAAAAAGAGGAGGATTGGCAGTAGATGTTAGCTCAGGACTAATCTTCCTCAAAAAAACAAAAGAAAGAAAGAAAAAAAAAAATGGTTCAGTGTCAACAGAGCCTTCACTGTAGTGATGTGCCAGAGAGCTCATGTCAGACTCTTTCCTGTCCAACCTGAATTCAGATTCTTATGTGAGGACATAGGAGCAGATGACACAGATCACAAAGGGGTAACCAACATGTTGAATGAATACATGACAGAATGAGGATCCCAAAGAATAGTGACAGGCTAGGGTGAGAGGCCCAGGTAGCAAAGTGATATTCTAAATTTTGTTGTTACTAAATTTTTTTTTCTTGCTTGAGGAAGATTCACCCTGAGCTAACGTCAGTACCAGTATTCCCCTATTTTGTATGTGGTTTGCCGCCACAGCATGGTGGACAAGTGGTGTAGATCCACACCCAGGATCCAAACCTGTAAACCAGTGCTGCCAACGCAGAGTGTGCGAACTTCACCACCATGCACGGGGCTGGCCCCCAATTTTTAATTTTATAAATAACCCATATTTGTTGTTTCAGAAAATAAATCTCACCACCCAGAAACAAACATATGGTGTCATACCACCCACACCGTTTGTAACTTGCTTTTTGCCTGCTGGACATGTGTTCAAGACCATGTTGGGGAACTCTTGGCTCATCAGAGGAGTATAGCTTCCAGGGGTTTGACCCAGGCAGGACCTGTGTGAGTCAGTTCTGTGACACTACTACCAAAAAACTAGATGTGGTCTGAGGCATTAGGAACAGAGTAGCCTCAGGGCAGAGGTAGCTGGGCCCACTGGACTCTCAAGGGTTTGGCCAGGCTGGAGCCCTGCAGGTAGGTTTGGGTACGACCTCTGAAGGGATTCCTCAGTACATGGAACAGGATCCCATAGAGAGTTGTCAAGGAGGCAAAAGATTTCAAGAGTCACACAGAGAATGCCTGTAGATCCCATGATGCCAGATTGTGATGGGAGGTTTTTCTAGGCCATTGGCTGCTTCTCAGTTTCAGAAGGGCTGACCTGTCAGGGCAGGATCAGACAACTCTTTCTATTTTGAGAGGGTAGATTTGGGACCAGTTTCATGAAAGCAGATTTCAGCTCAGTATTAGAAGATATTTTTCTAGCAATTGGAAGAGTTTAAAACTGTCATAAGGCTGCCTTGTTCAGTGGTCAGCTCCCTGTTGCTCTAGTCTTCAAGTACTAGCAGCTAGTTATAAGAGATGCTGTAGTGGATAAAAGGTTGGGCATTGGGTCCAGTTATCCCAAATGCTGGTCCTCAGATCAAGTGGTAGGCCTGCTGATAAGAAGCATGTGGGGCATTTATGAAAAATTAGGTTTTTGAGCCCCATCTTCTGAGCTTCTGTTTCAGTACGTGCAGGGTAAGGGTTAGAATCTGTTGGAATTTTCGAAAAGTTCCCCAAGTGCTCCTTGGAGAAATGGCTGATTCCACGGCTGGTGCAGGAAAAGTACAATATCTTGTACAAGAACATCTTGTGCCAGAAAGTAAGAAAGTGCTCAAAAAATTATGGAAACATGTCAAAAAGACACAAAAGCCAGTATGAAAAGGCTCTGGTGATTAAATTAGGGGTAATTTGAGCATTGAAATAAATAATGATGGAAATGGATTATAACCCATAGATTAAATCCATGAATCCATACTGACATAAATGAATGAATGAACTGAATGAATAAATGAGGAAGAAGGAAAACTTCTTCTTTCAGGTAGAGTACCAACAAATACAGATTGAAGAAATAATGGAATTTGAATATCACCGTTAGACAAGCATCACAGTAGTAATTATTTTAAGCAAGAATTATCAATGAATGTCAGAACTAGTGGGTGAACGTTTGATGAGGAATAGGCTGTCTTTGTTTCTCAAAGTGTCTCCCCACAAAAAATGTTTGTTAATTTCAAAGAGACTGATAGTATCTTTACAGTGGAGAAATCTGGCAGATACTACCATGACCAAGTAATCAAAGTGGACATGACCAGCTGTGGGCTTGACTGACCACGTGCCTCCTGATAGGATGCACCGAGAAAGATGCAACATTGCCTCTGTGGTATTTTTGCCAGCATGCATAACCTCAATCTAATGATGAAAAAAAGTCAGACAGATCCAGAGTGAGGGACATTCTACAGCTGGCCTGTGCTCTTCAAAACTGTCAGTGTCATGAAAGAGAAAGAAAAAAATATGTGTAAACATATAGAGAGAGAGAAATGAAAAGGCAAATGTGATAAAATAACAGTTGGTGAATCTCAATGGGAGTTCTTTTACTATTTTGTAACTTTTGCATAAGTTGCTTTCCTGTGTAATTTTCTATAATTTTTTAAGTGCCCAGTCTGAAATGATTTGAGGGAAAAAGTGCCCCAGGTGATTGTGATGCAGAGCTATGTTTGAGAGCTACCAGATGTCTGTCAGGAAGATTCTTTGGTGCCCCTCCCTCTGAGGCCCCCTTATCTCTCCAGAGGTGGGCAGATTATCTGTGTGTGTGTGTGTGTGTGTGTGTGTGTGTGTGGCTGGAAGGAGGTCCTAGAGATACTCTTATGAGTGCTATCATTGTGGTGAATTGTGGGCATCTCACATTTGCTTACATGACAGGCTGCTGGTTGGGGACCATATATGAATGGCTCTGGTGATGCTCCTTCCCTTCCACAGCGTTCGGATGGAACTTCTGAGGAGCCCAATATAGTTCCCACCGCACTTAGGTGCTGTGAGGCTTGCTACAGTCCAGATGTTTGGTTTCCCCTCATGCTTCACTTTCATGTGGAAGAGTTGTATGTGACATTCATTTTTTGGGGGGGGGGGGGTGTGAACCTATTCTGTTTTTATTCAGGTTGGTAATTGTCCATATCTTGATTGATTAATTGATTGCTTAACCCCATTGATCCCTAGATGGCAGGCAAGTAAAGATCCCTAACAAACCTACCTATTTCAGGATTACACCTCCTGCAAATCCTTGTGTTACATAGATGATCAAGTGCTAGGTCACAGACAAGGTGAGGCCACCAGAGAAGGAGTGTTTCTCTGAGCAAGAAAGTGAGCATACACAACTTCATCAGGCAGGATCACAAATGATTAAGCCTGACCACATATCCCCCTGAGATATGCCCCTTTTCCCCACTGTACAGCATCTTCTCAAGGAGCATTTCAGAACAATGGCAGTTTTTTCCTCTGTTATGAAGAGAGTGAAAAGAAATAATAATTGTCCTACTTAGAAATATTGTGAGAGCTCATGAGAGAGCACATACTCTGATGTGTCTCCAGTGTCCTGTGGAGAACCCTAAAGTGTAGGTTTGGACTGGGAACCTAGATGACTCAGGCTCTACTTCAGGGGTTTGACCTTAGTGCTTCCTCAGCCACTCTCTAACCAGTCAAGCTAATTCTTATTTCCCAATAGCTCTGCCTTTTTCAGTTTTTCTCTTTTTCCACTGATTCAAACTCTCTTTTCAGCCCTTGTTGTTCCAATCACCCTGAGCAGGATTTCTGTTTCTGTGCACACAACCCTTGTGCCAGCAGTGCCCACTTTGTGGCCGTGTGACCTGTATAGCTGCACAGGACTCCATACTGAAAAGGGCCCATGCTTGGTTTAATACTCTGCCCTCACCGTCATGAAATTCCTAATAGTTTTTGAACAAGGCCCCCACGTTTCCATTTTGCATTGGACCTGAAAATTATGTAGCCAGTCCTGAGTGCCAGGGATGGAGAAAGGCAGCTTCTGGATCTGAAGTGACCAGCATTCTCATGGGCCCCCTGGCTGGGCTTGGCTGCATACCCTGAGATCAGCTCTACTACTTGCCCCCCAATAACTCCCCACCCCCGCTGACACTTGCTCAGCTTTGGTTAGCTAAAACATGACCTCTGACCCTTGGCAGATTGCTCACATTCGTCATCCTGACCCAAACTGTTTGGTTTCTGCAAATGCAATCACTTCCATTTCTGCAATTCCTCCCCCACCCCCGATCCAAGATTTACAGAGTAGCAGCTGCTGCCGTCCCTCTGCACACAGACAGCTGACTCGCTTGCTGATTGTGAACATCCCAGTAATCCAAGTGATAATGGTATTTATTCAGTCCAGCCGGCTTAGCTCTGAACAAGGTTTATTCTCATTTATCCCGTCGGAGACGAGCTACGTCCTTAAATATCCTTTTGTTGACTTTGAGCACACCAGCGCCACTGATGTCACTGAGAGGCATGCCAGGCCCCTGCCCTTTTAACTCACTCATATCCCCAACTGTCAGGGCACCCACCTTCCAGCCAGCAAGCACCCCCCCCTCCCTGGCCCGACCCCAGGCAAGGGCTGCAGCTCTGGTCTTGAATCTGTAGGCTGGGAGGGGGATGAGGCCAGCATATATGTTCCTGAGGCATCTGGGCTGAATAAAGCTGTGTTCTCAAGGATATATAGTCTGGCCTCTCTGTGTAGCAAACCCACTATAATTATAATCTTTCAAGTCACGATATATTGGCTAGCATTTTGGTGTTCATTAGCTACTGTATCTTTTTTTTTAACCCAATGAAATTTGGGGGGTTTTTTGTTTGTTTTTTTGGTGAGGAAGATTGTTCCTGAGCTAACATCTGTGCCAATCTTTCTCTGTTTTGTATGTGGGACGCTGCCACAGCATGACTTGATGAGTGGTATGTAGGTCCACACCCAGGATCTGAACCCATGAACCCTGGACCACCAAAGTGGAGTGCATGAACTTAACCACTACATCACTGGGTTGGGCCAGCTATTCTATCTGTAATACAAGGTAGTTTTGGCTCTGCCTCCCAGGTGAGGAAATTGAGGTGAAGGGACTTACCCAAGGTTATCAGCTGTTGTTCACAGGATTCTTACCAAAGGTTCTCCGGGCCCTGACCCTTGCACATCCCCTACACCTTACTCTGAGGTATTTTGGGCATGTCCTCCCCAAAAGCACAAAGCAGTAAGCATTCAGAACCCAAAGCTGAGCTACTTGGGGAGAGAGAGGTTCTGAGAGCATGTTGGTGTCTGTCTCTCCGGGGCAGATTGCTCGAGAAATGCCCGGCTCTGCTGTCCCTGCCTGGATGGACCGAGTGCCATCTTGAAATGCAGGCTTTGTCTTTCCCACCCTCCCTCTGCTGTGTTTCCTCAGCCCCTTGACTGGGCAGCCCTTGTTTTAAGCTGATCAGGAGAAAAGGCCAGGCAGGGTAGGGGCCCAGGGCTGCCAAGGCGGCACTCAGCCATAGGCCCGTGTTTGGCCCCTGGTCCCGCTCTATTCACCCAAGTCCTTCAGGACTCTGCTACAGGTGAAAAAGTAGATTTATTGCCTTATGAAAGTGATTTCAGCAAGTGACAAAACGCATCAGGCTTTCTCTTTTTCTCTGTGGTTTCATTTCTCCTGTGTATGAGCTCTCTTCTCTCCTACTCTGACGGGGCTTCCCTCCATGAAGATAGGGTAAGACCTGGCTGTTGTTGGCATGGCTGTAGGTGCTCCTGGCTTACAGCAACCTGCCTGGTGGAGAAGAGAACTTCTTTCTGTCCTGACTCCAGTGTAGAAGACTGAGGGGCTCTGATTGCTCCATCCTGGGAAACCCACTGAGGCCATGGTGATGAGTGACTGTGATGGTCCAGCACTGGGCCACAAGCCATCCCCTGTGGCCTGTGGAGTTGGGGTCTGCCCCATCAGGACCACAGGAGTGGGAGGAAGGGAGGAAAAGATGTCAGTACCAGGAGGTGGAGAAGAAGGGATGCTGGGCTGAAACAGGCACATACCACATAGCTAGAGCCAACCTGACCTGGGCATGGTGGGCTGTGCCTGGCTCAGAGTGTCCCCCTAGCTCTTCTCCTGTCCCCAGGGTTACCTGGTCTGGCCAAAAGTTATGTAGGCATTCATTCATTCACTCTGAAACCTGTGAGTAGAAGCTGGTGGTGTGGTCTCTTGCATGTGTGGATCCTGGCTTGATCAGTGCTGAGTGGCAGAGAGCAGGCTGAGCTTCCCCGAGGATCTGTCCTGCATGCGGGCCTTCTCTGAGCAACTTCCTGGCAGTAGCTTGCCTCTAGATCTTTCCTGGGACGGAGTGTTGTCAGGCCCTCTCTAACCCACATCAGGGCTCCTGTGACAAGAAGTACCAGGGAAGCCATACCTCTTATTGGCTTCTGGCATCTTTTCTTTACTCTCAGTCGGCTTATTCTTTCTCTGGAGGATCCCAGGGATTTGCCTACACAGGACGTGCCCTCCCCTTTTACCCCTGATAGTTTGTTTCTTGTTGTTTATGCTTTGGTTCCCGTAGGAGTTTGAGCCTTTTCTCCTCTTCTACCAGCTGAGACCTGGGTGGACAGAGTCCAAGTCTTCTGCATGTTGTCTCTCCCCTTCCCCAGCACTACCTTGTGCTGGTGACAGGGTTGCTACTCTGGGAGGTGCTCAGGTAGGTCCCTGGATCTAGTGTGCTCAGGCCGGATCTCCTTGGATGTCCCCTCTGTTCCTGAGCTCTGATCTTGTCTTTGGGGCTGGCCTGGTGATTATCTTGTTTCCGGGTCTTGTTCTCAGTAGATCTGTAGACAAGGACGAAGCCTTGTGTGCTGTCTTTGGAGAGCCTTGTATCTGCCGATCTGTGGGCCCATGAGGGATGGGGCTCCTTGGTAGTGTTCCGTGAGGCTGATGTGATGTCGGGCCTCACAGCCCTCCTTCCTTGGGAGGCAGCATTTGATGTTTGTGTGAATTTCTCAGTGTGGTCTTCATCTTTTCCTAGACCCTGCTTGTCGTGGGTGAGCATTCCTCAGGCACATGATGGCAGAGACAGCCCTAATTAGCTCATGCTTTGATGAAGCAGCTGCCTTTCTCAAGTTGGGGGAGCAAGGGGCAGGGGAGAGGCTCATCTCCTGGGCCCCCCTGCATCAGCACCCAGCTGCCTATCTGGTGAAGAGCTGTCAGCCTCCCCTCCCCAGAGAACCCAGGCCATCTCCAGGCTGCTCCTCAGACACGAGTGGGGTTGCAGTGGGACAGGCCAGCAGCACCGACCCTGCACGTCCTTTCTGGCTGAGAGGATGCAGAGGGATGCAGAGGGAAGAAGGTGCTTCCCCTTTTGCAGCAGGAAAACTAGCTCACCATGCAAGGACTACTTTGAACCTCAAAGCTGGTGCCTGGTAAGAATAGAGAGGTGGGCCATCTAGGACTCACTTGGGCTTTATCACCATGCCATCTAGCCAGCTTTTATGGAGCACCTGCTGTGTGCCAGGCTCTCTCCTATAAGCAACAGTGTGCACACTCTCTTGTTACCTGCCTCCCCTTTTCTTTGGGTTTGGACCAGGAGCCAGCTCCCTCTGATTTGTCTACACCCTGCCTTACTCTCCAGGAGGCCATGAGGGCCCCCTGCTAAGGTTGGGGGTTAGGAGGAACAGGTGCTTTTGGGGTCTCCAGGGAGCTGGTGGCCATGCTAAGGTAAGGCAGCTAGAGCTAGGTAGAGACTTGATGCTCTTTGTGGACTCTCTGACCTGGCTCCACCCCTTGCAGCTGTCCTCAGGCTTTTTATGTGCCTGTAGCCTTTCTTCTCTGAGGCCTCATAAGGCTAGTGAGGGAGCCTTAACCTTATTCAAGGGCCTAACTACACAGGTCCCTGTTCTTGCCGCTTGCTCCTTAATTGATCACTAATTTGATGTTAGAAAGCAAGCAGCCTGCAAAAGGATATCCTGCTGGGGTTCCCAGCCGTGTTCCCTGCCTGGCACCTTGCCCTGATGGAGGTCTCACCCTGCAGGCCCTGCATCCTTTCATCCAGGAGGGCTGTGCCTGAAGAGTTTGTTTGAATCACCTCGCTCTTTCTCCAGCCCAGAATGGGTTTTGAGTGTCTCAGTGTTGCCATTTGTTGGTTGGTACAATCGTGGTTGTATACATGTATTTATTCATTCATTGCCTATTGTCCAGGGCCCCAAGGCCCCATGACATGGCAGGCACTGTGCTGAGCGCTGAGAATAAAGAGAGAGAGAAAATCACAGTACCTGCTCTCATAGAATTCAGGGTCTGGTGGGGAGGCAGCTGAGTTGGTCATGTTTAGGATTTACTCAGGGATTCAGAGGCCTCCTGGATCTTGTTCTTCTTGCCTTCCTCTCATAAGCGTTTACTACAGGCTGTGTGTGCTCTCTGCCCAGGAGAGGAGGGAAGTGGAAAGGGTCCCTGCCCCTGGCCTGGAGGAGCTCCACACCCAGAGGGGAACAGATGTATTAGTAATAGCCTCGAGTGTGTGATGTGCCTGTGGTCATGGAAGGAGGAGCACCCAACACTGGCTTGGGGGGTGTACAGGGAGGATTTCCATAGGAGGGACACTGAAGTAGCACCTTTAGCATCAGAAGGATGTTAAAATGGGTACAGGTGATTTCCCTTCCCAAATCACCCCAGCCGGTTGGCTGCTGGGTAATGGGAGACTGGTATGGGAGCTCTTGGCCCATCTTCTGTGCCGTAGGCCATTTTACCCAGGTGGATCCACACCAATTAGTCTCTGTTTCCCCAGCTAACTTCTAGCTTGTCCAGAGTGGGAACCCTCCCCACCTTGTGCACCTTGTTTCTCCCTAGGGATGGCTGTTGTGGCGTCAGCTCCCTAACCACCAGGATCCCTGGGCTGGGCACAGTGGTGTGCCCCCGAGTTGGTGAGTAAGTGCAAAGTCACACCTTCATGTTCTTCTCGCCCCGACAGCAACCCAAAGGTCCAGGTGGAGGCCATCGAGGGGGGAGCCCTGCAGAAACTGCTGGTCATCCTGGCTACGGAGCAACCTCTCACTGCAAAGAAGAAGGTGTGTTTCTCTTCCCTTTCTCCTGCCCAGCTCCCAGCACACCTGTGGAGCCTGGACGGCAAGGGTCCCTTTACAGGCAGTACATGTCACCCCTTGGGGCCTGAGTGGTCATGTGCTGCGTGGTGTAGGGGGAGAGGTCCCAGTCATCTAAAGCAGCATGGCAGCATGCCAAGGGGTCTGGAGGCCTGGGTTTGGCTCACACAGTGTAGTCTTGGGTCCCACCCCCTGCCTTCCTGCCCTGGGCTTCAGTTTATCTACGGGGTGATATCGAAGATGTCTGACGTCTCTCCTGGCTCTCTCAGACCTGGATTCTTGGGTGTAGCTATACCTGAGCGTCTTGGGTGGCGCCAGGAAGAATGGAGGCTGGGCTGGGGTAGTTGAGGCACCTCTGACTGCCTTTTCTGTGCCTTGGGGCAAGGCCAGATCTGTGTGGCCCCTCACCCCTCACCCATCTGGATCTGTGCCTCCCCAGGTCCTGTTTGCACTGTGCTCCTTACTGCGACACTTCCCCTATGCCCAACAGCAGTTTCTGAAGCTAGGGGGTCTGCAGGTCCTGAGGAGCCTGGTGCAGGAGAAGGGCACAGAGGTGCTGGCTGTGCGTGTGGTCACCCTGCTCTATGACCTGGTCACTGAGAAGGTGAGTGCCCAGGCCCGTCCTGCCTCCCCTTCACTTTACTTTGTGTTTCCTTCTGACCATTTGACCCTTGCGCCGTCCCACATCTCTTCCATCCATCCCTCCATTCTCGTGATGGAAAGCTCCTGAGCAGACATGCCAGCCTGAGCTAGACAGATGGGGATGCTGTGGGGCTTCCTCAGAGCCCCACACTCAGGATCTGAGACGTCAGGAAGGATCCTGTGGGAAATGACTGCTAAGCTGAAACCTGAGGCCTGGTGAGGAGGGGGAAGGGAGGAGGGGGCGCTGGCAGTGGTCAGGGCTATGTGTGCAAGCAGAGGGGTCAGCATGATCAAAGGCCAGACGTAGCCAGGATCAGCCCTTCACAGAATGAAAGGTCATTTGGCTGAAGAATAGTGTGGGGTCATGAGGAGCAGGTGGATGGAGCGGCTGCACCTGAGAGCCATCACAGCAGCCAGGAGACCAAGGAGTCAGGGGCTGGAATGATGCTGAATCTTAAGATTCTAGAAAACTGGAGTGCCTCCTCTGGGAGCTTTGGCTCTGGGCTGGGGCTCAGAGTGGCTGTCCTCAAGGGCCCTGGGGACCCCAGGTGCTTGCTGCCTGGGAGAAGACTTGATGCCTGGCCCACTTTGCTCTTTGTGAGCCTGAAAAGGTCTTAATTAAGGAGAGAGTAAAACCAGCCAGGCCTGGGTTCTTAATTCAGCTGCTGCAGAGAGCAGTGGTAGGGCTTTCTCGGCTGTCTCTCTCGGGCCACACAGCCAATTGCGATTGGTGGAGCAGGGCTGGGCAGCTGCTGGAACTGGTGCTGAGTGTTGGCGGCCTAGGGGCCCACCCTTTCTCCCTGCCCCCTTTCCTGCTCTGTGAACCCCTCCTCGAGGCCTCAGGCTGAGGGTCAGTGTTGTCTATCGCTGCTTCTCTCTGTCAGCTGTTTGCTTTTGTGTATGTGCTCCCACTCTCCTGCTCTCCTGCTCTTGCTCTCTCAGTCTTTCTGCCTCTGTCCCTCTTAGCCTGTCTTGTTTCTCAGTCTGTTTCTCTCTCTCTCTGTCCTCCCGCCTCTCCAAGCTGCAGAAACCCAGTTTCTCAGACCAGCGGGCAGCCATGTGGTGTTCACATCCAATTAATAAGGCCTGGGCACAGTTGACATCCTGGGTGTGGGCCAGCGAGCCTGCAGAAGGACATGTACATTGGCTTGGCATTTCCCAGGAGAAACTGATCTCTTTCCTCTGGTGTCTTGAGTGTCTCTTTGCTGCCCCAACCCTGGTCTGGTGGGCACTGTGACACTGTCTCATCCCCAGAGAGCAGCCACTGGGCAGTCTCACCAAGACTGCCCTGAGTCTGACCCTGGGAGCCTGCCTTTGAGCCTTTAGGGTGCTGCAAAGATCAGGAAGGGACTGTCATCTCCTTGCAAACAGTATAGAGACAGTCATCCTTCTGCAGGGAGGAGGACAGTGGAGGAGTTCCAGCCAGAGAGCTTTAGAACAGACATCAGCCATACTCTATGCTTGAGGCAGTCAGCGCTTCTCTGTTCTTGTGGCTCCTCAGAAAGAGTGAAGAACTAGCTAAACTGGGGATGGGTCCATAGCTGCCTGAAGGCGGAGGTGTGGCTATTGCCGTTTGGGGCACCATGCACCTCAAGGGCACTGTTGGGATGGGGAGGAGGCAGCTGAACCACAGAATTCCCATGGAAGTGTGGACCTCCCTCTCAGATTGCTGCTTCTGCACAAAGGGAGGCCAGCCTGTGGTTGTGAGCCCGTGTCCTCTCACACCTCCGTGGAGCTGAAGAGCTGCAGGGGTGACCCACCTGCCAGTTCCTTCCACAAATGTTGACTGGGTGTCTGTCCTTCCAATGTTGTGCCAAGTCCATGGTCTCTGCCCTCCTGGTGCTTTCAGGCAGATGTTTATCAGAGAATCACCCAGAGCATATAGGTCATGGAGGCCTACCTCTGATCAGGGCCCTGACCTCTTTTGGGGAGTCTGGGGAGGCACTGAGATCTGAGAGGTGAGCCGAGTTAACTATGGAGTCAGAGTTGGGTAAGAATGCGCCTTGAAGTGGGAGCTGCACTTCCAAAGGCCCTGGGGAAGAGTTACTGTGACAGGTGCCAGAGTGAGGGCATGTGTGGGGACGAGGCCAAGTGCTGGCAGGGGCAGATCCTGCAGAAGTCCCAGGGAAGGGGTTTAGTCTTGATCATCAGAAATGGAAGGTTGTGAAGGGTTTGGGGCTGGGCAGCACTGTCTGCCATCAGAGGACTGGAGGAGGCAGGTTGTGAGCTGGAGGCAGTGGACTGCAAAAGTGCAGTGAGGAGCGGGGTGCACAGAGCAAAGACAGAGAGCTGGGAGGATTGGGGTGTGTTTTGGAGGTTGAGCCGGCAGGACTTGGGGGTAATTAGGAGAGCACTTCAGATGCTTCTCAGCCTTTTCTGTCCCAGGATGCTGACCCCCACCTCTCCCCTACTTCCTCTGCTAGCCCCGATGGGCCCCAAGGCCATCAGGTGGTCCGCTGTGGCCCTTGATCTTTTCCTGGACTTCCCTTTTGCCTTCCCTATCATCTGCATGCCTCATTCTCACCTGGAGTTAGGGCAGAGATTCCTTCTTTCTTCTTGCAGGTACATTTAGAAGAGCCAGTTTGGGATATCTTTGCCCCCTGCCAACCCTCCATCTCTACGTAGCCTTCCTCTGACATTTGAAATAAGCTGATAACTTGTCAGGCTTCTGGTGTTTCCTTTCCTGCCTGTGGCAGCCTGACAGGATTAGTTCCCACCATATTCTGCTGATAGGGCTGTGTTTCTGCACTTTATAGACATGGGCCGAGCATATGACTTCCTACCCAGACTTGCCTCAACTCCCCAGGCCCTGGGAATAAAGGCCACCCTCGTTAGAGGGACACCCAGGGTTCTGTGTGTTCTGAGCCCCAGCCGAACCCTCGGGCCCTTGTACCCCATAGACCAGCACAACCTGCCATTCTTCAACCATGAGATTGGCTCAGCCCTGTTGTTTAACTCTCCTGTGTGTGGAGCCTTCACCCTTGTCCACTTGGACAACTCTCACACCTCAAGACTCAGAGAAATGCCATCCTCTTCTATCCCCCATGCCCTGACTCCTCTGAGGGAGTGGATCTGTAGTGGTAATGATGGCGATGTTGTTGATATAGCTAACATTTGTTGAGTTGTAGATGGTGTAATAACACTTGATATCAAATCTCACATTGTTGGGTATGCTCTTTGTTCTGGACACTGGCTGCATGTTCACTATCCCATTGAGTCCTCCTAACAATCCTGAAGGGGTCATATCATCTCCACCTAGAGATGATGACATTGGGTTTTAGGGAGGCTAAGTGCCAGCCCAAGATTATTCAGCTATCAGTGGGGGAGGAGGAATTTGAACCCAGACTGTCTGCCTCCACATTACACTGCTGAACTAAATTTATCATGCTCTTTAGGAATTTTTTGGTGAATTTTTATTCTCCTGTTAGACCCTGAGCTCCTTGAGGGCAGGGATGTGTCTCCATCTTGGTTTCTCCAGCACCTGGCACATTGTGCAGTTGTTTTTGATGAGTGTCTGGAAGGACAGATGGGTGGATGGGGAAGCACGTGTGAAGCCATGAATCCAGCTGGCCTTCTCCCATGAAGGGCTTTGAGGCCCAAGGGGATGAAGGAAGAGGGTGTGAACTCACGGGTCAGCCACATGCCTTTGTATCTGAAGGGCAGCGCTGACTGCTCTCTGTGTGTTCTCTCCCCCTCCCACCCCGTCCCTGGTGCCTGGCTGTGCGGATGGCAGATGTTTGCTGAGGAGGAAGCCAAGCTGACCCGAGAGATGTCCCCAGAGAAGCTGCAGCAGTATCGCCAGGTGCACCTCCTGCCAGGCCTGCGGGAACAGGGCTGGTGTGAGATCACTGCCCACCTCCTGGCACTGCCTGAGCATGATGCCCGTGAAAAGGTGCTGCAGACACTGGGCGCCCTCCTGGCCACCTGCCGGGACCGCTTCCGTCAGGACCCCCAGCTCAGCAGGATGCTGGCCAGCCTGCAGGCGGAGTACCAGGCACTGGCTACCCTGGAGCTCCAAGATGGCGAGGATGAGGGCTACTTCCGGGAACTGCTGGGCTCTATCAACAGCTTGCTGAAGGAACTGAGATGAGGCGCCCACCCAACACTGAGACTAGACTGGGATGCTGCTAGCAAGGCTGAAGGGCACCAGCTTTGGTGGGCTCTTCAGGGGACACCAGACAAGAGGGAGGACTTCCCTGCTGAGGCCTGGGTATCATCTGGGCGGTGCTAGCTTGGCCATTAAATAGAGACATGAAGGCCATTGTCTGTCCGTCTACTGTATGTCTGTGCACACTGGGCACAGCCCTGTGGTTGGGGGGCTGTGTGTGAGAGCCCCCCAGGGTAGATAGGTGGATCATTGGGTGATAGGCTCCTGAGGGCCCCTAGTGACATGCTGGATGGTCAGCCGAGGGCATCCAGTAACAGACTCCATGGGAAAGATCTGGGCTCAGGAGTTGGAAAACCCTGGCTGGAACCCAGCTCTTTACCACCCAGTAGCTCTGTGACTTTGGGAAGTCACTTAACTTCCCTGAGCCTTTTTCCTCATCTGTCAAAGGAGAATGCCATTAAATGAGAGAAAACATGCAGAAAGCACTACACCAGTACCTGGCACCCGTGCTTGTTCCTTCCCCCACCTGGCCATGAAGGGAGGTCTAGGGGATCCTCTCACTGCCCCTTCCACCCTGTGCCCAAGTAAGAGTTTCAAGGCCACTGGCCCTGGCAGAAGCCTGAGGACATCTCCACTCGCAGGGATGTTGTGTCAGCCCAGGCAGCTGATGCTGGGCTGGAGCGGTTGGGGCCTGGGTGATGGAAGGACACGGGGCTGGCTTGCCGCACTCTGGAGGCCCTTGGGTACAGGCCTCGCTCTGGGAGAGGAGTGATCTTGCTAAAGCTGGTAGTGGGAACCCAGGCCTGCCAGGCCCACTGGATGGGGCAGAAGTGCCTCTCTCTGCCCTTGCCTCTCTCCTGTGTCTGTGCTGAGCTGGGCCGAGCCTAAGGAGGAGGCCTCAGAGGCGGGGGCAGCCGAGCCTGGCAAGCCCTGGCCCCCACCCCAGAGAGGCTGAGCGCCAGGCTGGGAGCCTGCTGTGGGTTGCCACGGCAACCTCAGCTCTGGGCTTTCCTGATTTGGATTCTGGTGCGTTTGTTTTTCAGCCTTTCCCAATGCACCAGAGTGCTGCTCAGACAACCCCTCCCAGCCGCCATGTAGAAATCTCCCCCTCCTGGCCTTGCACATAGAAATTTAAGCCTCACTGGGCTGAGGGGAAACTGAGGCCCAAAGAAACATGGAGTAGTAGGTGGCATTTTTCCCTGCAGTCCCTTTGCTCAGCCTCAGGTCCTCTCCTGCCCACCTCACGCCACAATACCGAGGAAGCTTGAGAGAGAGAGCTGTTGCCTACACAGAGCCCTCCCAGGAGAGCAGGAGGGAAGCAGGAAACCGTTTTGCCAGGGTAGGAAGCCTCAGGGCTCGGGCATAGCTGGGATCAGACCTGAAGTCTACCAAGTGTTGGGTACTTACTGCCTCACTGCCTTTAAAACTTCTCAGTAGCCTTCGAAGTACACTTTACAGATGAGGAAATCATGGCTCAGAGAGGCTACATGATCAGCCTGAGGTCACACAGCTTCTGAGTGGCAGAGCTGGGATTTGCTGGGCTGATCATGCTGTGGTGGAAGCCTTCAATGTGCAGCTCAGAAGGGCATAATGTTTAATTTGACAGGCAGTGGTGGGAGGACCAGGAGAGATGGCAGAGCAACTGTTCTGTGGCAGAGCAGGGCAGGGTTCAGAAAGGAGGTGTTGGCGCCTGGCTAAGGCCCAGGTCAAGAGTCACTTTAAAGATAGTGTCAGCAGACTCTGCAGGTGGATTTGAGAAAGAAGGACGGTGAGACGTGGGAGAATGGGGCTGCCCTGGCACATGTGGGAGAGAGGAGGGCTTGGGGTTGGGGGCAAGTCTGGTCTGGGCCGCCTCCTGGCAGAGGTGAGCACTGAGGCTGTGGCGCAGGTGTGCTCTTTGAGCAAGGGCTTCAAGAATGTGAGGGAGGCCCTGGGCAGTATCAGGCTGGGCTGGGGATCTCCAGAGCCCTTGAGGCCTCTGTAACCACCAGGGTCTGATCTGGGATATGGGAAGGGATCCCCATGGAAGGAGTGCACCAGTGGAGGCCTGATTTAGGACCCTGGGATCTCTTTTACCCTCAGGTATGCTGCACAAAACAGCATATCTGTAAAGCAGAAAGGAGACTGTGGGCCACAAGCTCTTGGGTGGTCCCTAGGGCTGAAATGAGGGGAGCCAGACCAGTGCCAGGCTGCTGAGACCACAGGCCAGGTGGTGGGACTGCTGCTACCCTCTTCTCCTCTCCACATACGCCTAGACAAGGCGTCAGGGAGGCTCAATTTTGGTCTGCAGTCTGTCTTCTTGCTGATCCCATTCGGGTTTGTCCTGGGCCTCTGATTTCTTGGTCCTGGGCCCTGAAGCAGACCCTCCTAGGAGACAGGCAGCAGTGTGACCCAGGGCTCAGGCTTGGGCTGCTTGGATGTGGGCTCTGATTCCATCACCCAATTCATCATGACTGTTGTCTGAAGGTCTAGAAGGAGCCTTCTCTGCCTTCACTTTGGGTGCTATCCTGGGAACTGTGGCCAAGGAGTGTGACCTGGGCTCAAAGTTAGGCAGAAAATGGTAATGGGGGGCCATAGCCCTCAGAATTCGGGGTGATGTGACTGCTTCCAGCCAGGGCCTGGAGGCTGCTTTCCTTTTCTCCCACCCCGTCACATGGTGGGACCACAGGGCTCTTGGCCTTCTGGCAAGGACTGGACTGAGAGCTGTGACTGGCAGACACCCCGTCAGCCCTGGATGACTGTTGGTTCCCTGCTCCTTGACTGGGCTGAATTAGGTCCTCTATGTGGGAGGATGACAGTGACAGGGTGTGGGATGGTGATCCTGGGTTCTCACCCCATTCCTCAGCAGGCCTGGTTTTTATTAATTCATTTGTTCATTCTTTTATTTAAATTGTATTTATTGAGCACTTACTCTGTTAGGCCCCAGGGTTCTGAGATTGGTGAGTCATAGGCCCTGCTGTCAGGGAGCTCACAGTCTGGTAGGGGAAGCAGTTGCAGTGTGACATGTACTGTGATGGGGGGAGGCCTTGGTCAGTTGGAGCCGAGGAGGCCCCTGACCAAGTTGAGGAGGTCAGGGAAGGCTTCCCAGAGCCTTGTTGCTGTGGTGAGAACAGGCAACAGGGGCAAGGGCGGAAGCAGGAGCCCAGTGTGGATCTATTGCAGAATCCAGGTGAGAGCTGATGCAGTTTGAACCAGGGTGATGATAGAGAAGGTGGTGTGAAGTCCTCAGAGTCCAGATATGTTTTAAAGATAGAGCTAAGAGGACGTGTGGACCAACAGCATGTGGCATAGAAGGAAAGAAGAGTCAAGGATGAAGTCTCACTTGGCCGCTTGAGCACATGGGTGTGTGGAGGTGCTGTATACAAAAGTGGGCAGAGAGAAGAGTAGGGAAAAAAGATTGAGACTTTGTGTGGACATTGTTTTTGGACATGTTTATGTTGAGATATCAAGTGACCATCAAGTAGGGTTGTTGAGTAGACAATGGAGATAGAGTCTGGAGCCTAAGGAAGAGGCCACGTGTGAAGAGAGAAACATGGAAGCAGTGTGTGCGGGAGCCAGCTCATAGTGTGTAAGCCGTGTGGGTATCAGGAACATTGCGAGCTAGCCGTTAAACACAGCCATTATTAAAAACCGAATTATATAAACTTACAGTTAAATAATATGTTAGTAAAGCAAAGGTGGGGCCAGCCCCGTGGCAAAGTGGTAAAGTTTGCACACTCTGCTTCGGCGGCCCAGGGTTTCGCTGGTTTGGATCCTGGGCACAGGGCACAGCTCATCAGGTCATGTTGAGGTGGCGTCACACATAGCACAACCAGAGGCGCTTATAACTAGAATATACAACCATGTACTGGGGGGCTTTGGGGAGAAGAAGAGGAAGAAAAAAAAAAGATTGGCAACAGATTTTAGCTCAGGTGCTAATCTTTAAAAAAAAAAAAAGCAAAGGTAATTTTTAAAAACTAGCAAGAGCAAATTACACCCAAGTAAAGCAAAAGAAAAGGAAATAATAAAGATAAGAGCAGAAATCAATAAAATTTAAGACAGAAAAATTAGAGAAAATTAATGAAAAGATGATTCATTGAAAAAAGAAGACACGAATTACCAATATCAGGAATTAAAGAGGGGATATCACTATAGAGTCTACAAGCACTAACAGGATCATAAGTGAATACTAAGAACGACTCTAGGTCCATAAATTTGACAACTTAGAAGAAATGACAGATCAATTCTTTGGAAAACAGTTGTCTTTCACTGCATTAGTTTTCTATTGCTTGCTATAAAAAATTACCATGAACTTAGTGCCTTATTTCAACCTGGATTTATGATCTTACAGTTCAGTAGGTCAGAAGTCTGATGCAGTTCTCACAGGGCAAAAATCAAAGTCATCCACAGGGCTGCATTCCTTCCTATAGGCTCTGAGCAGGATCCACTTCCTTGCCTTTTCCAGCTCCTAGAGGTTGCCTGCATTCCTTGATTTGTGGACCCTTTCTCCATCTTCAAAGCTAACAAAACCAAGTCAAGTTCTCAAATGACCTCACTCTGACTTACTCTTCTACCTCCCTTTTCCACTGTAAGGCCCCTTGTGATTACATTGGGCCCACCTGGATAATCCAGGATATTCTCCCTATTTTAAAATCAGCCAATTAGCAACCTTAATTCCATCTGCAACCTTAATTTCTTTTTGCCACACAACATAACAATGGTTATGTGGTTATGGTTATGGTAAATGGTCACAGGTTCCAGGGAGGAGTATGTAATGTCCTTGGGGAGCCATTATTCTGCTCCCACAAACACAAACTACCAAAACTCACTCAAGAATAAATAGATAGCCTGTGTAGTCCTATATCTATTAAAGAAATTGAATTCTTAGCTTAAAATCTTCCCACAAAGAAAACTCCAGGCCCAGATGGTTTCACTGCCAAATTGCACCAAATAATACCAAATCTACACAATCTCTTCCTGAAAATAGAAGAAAGCACTTCCAAATTCATTTCATAGGTAGATTACTCTGATACCAACACCAGACAAATATATTAAAAGAAAAAACTCTACAGACCAATATCCCTCATAAGTGATGAGGTTGGGAGATTGAGGAGGGGAGATCCTGGGGGCTGTGGTAAGGACTTCAGATTTTTCTAAGGTCCCTACCAAAATCCTCAATGCAGAACTCCTCAACAGAATATTAGCAAATCAAATGTAGCAATATAGAAAAGGATACATATAAAAGGATACTACATCACCACCAAATGGGGTCTATCCTGGGAATGCAAGGCTAGTTCAACTGAATTCACCATATTAACAGACTAAAGAAAAAGCCACATGATCACCTCAATAGATGTGGAAAACACATTTGACAAACTTCAATATCCATTTGTAATAAAAACTCTCAGCGAATTAGGAATAGAAGGGAGCTTCCTTAACCTGATAAAGGGAAACTACATAAAAACCTACAACAAACATCAAACTTAACAGGTCAAAGATGGACTTTTTCCTAAGATTGGGAACAAGTCAAGAATGCCACTCTCACCTCTCCTTTTCAATATTGTGCCAGAAGTCCTGGGCAGCTCAGTAAGGCATGAAAATGAAATAAAAGGCATACACATTGAAAAAAAAGAAAGAATTCTCTCTCTTTGCAGATGACACAATTGTTGATGTAGAAAATCCCATGGAATGTATAAAAATCTCCTAGAACTAGCAATGAGTTTATCAGCAAGGTCACAAGATAGAAAGTCAATGTTCAAAAATCAATTGTATTTCTATATGCTAGCAGTGAACAACTGGAAAGGAAATTTTAAAAATACCATATACAATAGCATTGAAACAAATGAAATATGTATAAATCTGGCAAAATTTGTACAGGATTTTTATGGTGAAAACTACAAAACACTGTTAAAAGAAAAAATCTAAATAAATGGAGAGACCGACTGAGTTTATGGGTTGGAAGACTAACTAGTGTTAAGATATCAGTCTCCCAAAAATTGGCCTATAGATTCAATGCAGTCCTACCAGGAATTTGTTAGATATCAAGAGTCTGATCTGGAAATGTATATGGAAATGCAAAGGAACTGAAATAGCTAAAATGATCTTGAAAGAGAGGGACGAAGTTGGAGGACTCCCATCAGCTGAGTTTAAGACTTGCTACAAAGCGATAGCACTCAAGAGAGTGTGGCATTGGTCAAAGAATAGACACACAGATCAGTGAATCACAACAGAGTTCAGAAGTAGACCCATGCAAATATGGTTAATTGATTTTTGACAAAATGTGCAAAGGTGCTTCAGTAGAGAAAGGATTGTCTTTTCAATGAATGGTGCTGCAACAACTGGACAGCCGCATTTTAAAAATGAACCTTGGCCTACACCTGTCATCTTACACCCGATTTAACTCAATATAAATCACAGACCTAAATGAAAAATGATCAAACCTTTAGAAGAAAACAGGAAAGAAATCTTTGTGACCTTGACTTAGGCAAAGAGTTCTTAGATTCAACACAAAATGTGCAATTCATAAAGTAAAAAATTGATAAACAGGACTACATCAAAAATAAAAACTTGTTCTGTGAAAGAAATTAATAAAAAAAGACAAGCCAAAAACAGGGAGAAAATATTTGCAAATCACTTATCTGTCAAAAGACTTGCATCCAGAATATATGAAGAATTATTAAAAGTCATCAACAAGACAATAGTCAACCCAATAAAAAAAAATAGGCAAAAGATTTGAAAAGACATTTCACCAAAGAAGATATACAGATGACAGATAAACATGTGAAAAGATGCTCAGCATCATTAGTTGTTAGGGAAATTCAAAGTAGAACAAGACACTTTTATATACTTACTAAAATGGCTAAAAAAAAAAAACCTTGACAATACTATGTGCTGAGGAGGATGCAGGGCAACTGGAACTGTCATACGTTGTGGTGGGAATGCAAAGTGATGCAGCCACTGTGGAACACAGGTTGGTAAGTTTCTTATAAAGTTCAACATACATTTACCACACAACATACCAATCTCACTCCTAAGTATTTACCTGAGATAAACGAAAATCTATGTTCACACAAACTTGTACACGAATGCTTATATCAACGTTTCTTATTAAAAAAGAAACAACTAGAAACATCAAATGCCCCTCATCTGGGGAATGGATAGACCAACTGTGGTGTACCCGTGCAATGCGGTACTGCTCTGCAGCGGAAAGGGATGCGCTGTTGATACACAGCCACAGGCATGCATCTCAAATGCATTATCCTCATCGAAAGACGGCAGACTCAAAAGACTACACACTGTATGATTCCATTTATATGACATTCTGGAAAAGGCAAAACCATAGGGAAAGAGTTTTATCAGGACTTAGGATAGAGGGATGTTTGCACCACATTGGGATGGCACAAGGGAACTGTTCTGTCTCTTGATTGTGGTGGTGGTTGCACAACTCTAAGCATTTGTCAAAACTCATAGAACTGTACACCAAAAAGAGGGAATTTTTATGTATATAAACTTTAAACTAAAAATTTTTAACGTAGTGAATACTCAAAACTCATCCTTTCCTAATTAGTTCATATTTGGCCATCCTCTGTGCTCTTGCGATTGCTTACGTCTGCAGTATCTGGGTGGCAGAAACACTAACGGTTGCGCGCCTGCGTGTCTCTTCCCAGCTCCACCTTCAGGACATCATGTTGGTGGCTGGAAATCTGATGTGGTGGGAATATTTATACCATGGAAATTGGGAATGTTACAGTCAAGGCTTAATTTATTATTTTGTGATTGTCTAGACTTAAAGTGATGGAAAAAATGTGAATATGCTAATTAAACTTAAAAGTGCGTCATCATAGGTAGTGCAGAAAATTGAGGAAACTGTCATACAGTATTTGACAACTATTATCTGATTCATCAAAGAAGTCACTCACTGAAAAACAAGTGAAATTCCAACATATGTTTTTGTTTCATTTTCATCTTACTTAAGGTAAACAAAATACCGACCACCATTCATGTCAGAACTAGACTCGTTAGTTAGTTACAACCTTAGGTTGGCTATAGATGCAAGATTTCAGCAAAAATCAATGAAAGCCTTCTGTGAGAATCAGTTGGCTATATGGAACTTACAATAAAGAGTATTGCATATTTTGTTATTTGTGAATTATGTGCTACAATTCTTTTATAGAAGTAAAATGTATAATAAACAAATGTATGTATATATATGCATCGCCTCCCAGCCCTGCCCTGGAAAGCTGGTTGTCAAGCATTTACCAGCATACCACCACTTAGGAATCATCGGAGACAGGCAAGAGAAGAGGACCAAGGCTGAGCCTGGACCACCTCAACATTAGAGGTCAAGAGGAGCACGAGCTGGTAAAGGAGATGAGGAGCAGAGATCAGTGAAGGGTGTGGAATGTGAAAATCTGCAGAAGGTGTGACAAAGAGGGAAGGAGTGGCCGCTGGCATCACATGCTACTAAGAGGAGAACTGGACAGAATGGTGTGAGCTGGGGAGAAGTGAGGGAAGTGGAGACATGGTCTGAAGGCTCACCTGAGGAGTTCTCTGTAAGGGGAGGGGAGACATGGACTCAAGGGAAATGTTTGTATTGTCTTTTTTTTTTCAACCGTGGGATCAGAATACATTTTCTACGCTGATGAGAAAGATCCAGGAGGAAGGAAAACTTGGCGAGGTGGGAAATAGAATTGTGGGGGCAGAATCCTTGAGTAGGCCGGGATCCAGTGACTGGCCAAGGGATGGCCTAAGCCAAAGGAGAGTTCCTGCATCCTGACAGGCAGAGGCCAGAGGCCCAGGTGCAGGGATGGGGCAGATGTGTTGGGTGGGCGCATGAGGGAGTTTCCAGCTGACCACCTCTCCTCCAGTCAGCCTCCTGAGAGTAAGGCTGAGGGGGCACAGGTGGCTACCCTGCCCTGCCCTGCCCTCTGTGGCTGCAGGAAGGGATGGTCAGAACCTGGGGTCTTTAGAGGGACTGGATCTTGAAGCTGCAATGCAGGGCTGGCCACTTGCCAGCTGTGTGACTTGGGTGAGGGGCTTCACCTCTCTGACTCAGTTCCCTCAGCTTTAAAGTTTGAGGGGCAGTAATAGCACCAACACCTCACAAGTTGTAAAGATGAGATGGGGGGATGTGGCTAAAGGCCTGACATGGGCTCTGGGTGTGCCCAGGACTTGGCAGCTCCCTTCTGCCTTCATGGAGAGGTGACCCTGGCCTGGATGGAGACGGTGGAAGCTGTGAGGATTAAGGCCGCAGAGGTGAGGTGGAGCCTTTGAAGTATGTGCCCAGGGACCATGGGAGGCGCTGCAGAGTGGTTGGCAGGGCAGGGAGGGCAGCTGCTGCCAGCAGGAGAGGAGAGCTGGGCTCTGCAGGCCCTGGGTGCAGGTAGTGGCCAGAGCAGGTGTGAGGGCCCCTAAGCTCAGAGTGCCAGGCTGGTGAGGTGCCACTGGGGAGGGAGCCGGCCAGGCCTCACCAAAGGGAGGTGTCGCTGAGGGAGGTGACACTGAGGGTCGTGTCTACCCTGGCTGAGAAGTAAGAAGCCTCAAGATACCAAGGAGAGACAGTTCTCTTAGTGGGTGGCAGAAGGGCAGGAGGGAATACCCCTAAGGACAGGGTGAGGCAAAGCTCCCTCATGCTCAGCCCAGGCTTGAGCATCTTTAGAGTGTGCTCTCTGAGGAGGACAGAGGAGGATTTCGGTATTTCTGGGCAGGGCCTCTGGTGCCTCCTCAGTTGTCCGCTTTTTGCCTTCTGTTATCTTTTGATTGGTTTAATCAATGAATGGTTCAAATGGTTCAAGAATATTTCTCAAGCAAGTGCCAGGCCCTTTGCTGGACAATGGGGTCAACAAGACCAACGCTGTCTATTCCCTGAAGGAATGCGGGTCAGTCCCATGGGGGCTGGCACTCTAACACCATGTGCCATGGCTGAGAGGGCTCAGCCTGGGGGAGCAAGAGGCAGCTGTGGGCCAGTGTTTCCCATTGTACAAGGGATGATTTTAGGTGATACATTAATGAAACACTTATTAAAATGTTATTTTAAAGTATGTTAGAAAAACTGTAACTAGCACATCACACGTGATTTCATAGATACTGCTTAGAAGGAGGCAAAGTTAAACAAAAGTTAGTCTTTTCAAGTAAATAATGGTATTTTGCTTGGGACGACGATATGGCAAAGGTGATAACCCAGACATGCAAGTGATGGACTCACAGGGAGACCACAGGGGTGTCCCGGGAACCGCCTCCAGGGGTCAGCGTGGGTGCAGAGGGCAGGGTCACAGTACCAGACACTGCAGAGATCATGAACAGGGCTGCCAGCATGTCAGGTGGGCAGTGGGCAGCCCCAGGCAGAGGGCTTTATGCAGAGGCTTGACTCTTTAGGAGGTATTTTCAGAAGATTCCTTCGCTACTAGATGGAGAATGGAGAATGGATCCTGTGGGCTGGATAGGAGGCTCATTTAGGAGGCTTTGCAGCAATCCAGATGTGGGGTGGGGTCTTGGCCTCTGCTGGCGAGAAGTAGATGAGTTAGGAGGAAGACTGGATGGGGACTGCTGGGGTGCAGGGCTGGAGGACATCCAGCAGATGAGGTGAAGCAGCTGGGGACAGATGTGCTGGAGCTCAGGTCTGGAAGAGTTTGGACTGTGACAAACTGATGGCAAAAAAAGCCATGAGAGTGGGGCTGGCCCCGTGGTCGAGTGGTTAAGTTCGCGCGCTCCGCTGCAAGAGGCCCAGTGTTTCATTGGTTCGAATCCTGGACGCGGACATGGCACTGCTCATCAAACCACACTGAGGCAGCGTCCCACATGCCACAACTAGAAGGACCCACAACGAAGAATATATAACTAACTATGTACTGGGGAGCTTTGGGGAGAAAAAGGAAAAAAATAAAATCTTAAAAAAAAAAAAAAGCCATGAGAATGTCCCAAGAGTCAGCCTGAATCCTGAGTTCACAAGGGTTGGAGGGTGGTGGCCAGCGCCTTCCAGTCCCACCAGAGATCCCCCAGGGGCCTTGGAGAGTCAGTAATGAACAAAATAAAGATTCCCACCCAAACGGATATGTAAAGCCATAAGAAAGAGAGGGCAAGTTAAGGATTTATCAGAGAAGGTCTTTCTGATAAATGGACTTGATGAAACACCTAAAGGAAACCTTAAGAAAGCATAGGGTTATCTGGGAAAAGTGCATTCGAGAAGTGGAACCACAAGTGCAAAGGGCGAATGACAAAGAAGGTCATCTAGGATTTTGGCTTTTACTGAGATGGAAGCTACTGGAAGGTGTGGGCTAAGAGAATGACACTGACTTGTTTTATGGGGATCGTTGTGACTGCTGTGGGGACTCGTGTGAAGGAAGAGGATGTTCAGGGAAGCGTGTGTGTGTGGAAGGGGGGTTTACTGCAATGGTCTGGGTACATATGGCTGTGGGAGTCCACCTTCCAGCCTTTACCCCCTTGTACTGTCCCCTCCCACAGTGTGGGGGGGGGGGGGTCTGTGTCCAGTAGAATACAGTGGAAGTGATGGTCTATCACTTTCAAGATCAGGTTTTTAACAACATTGTGGCTTCCATCTGGTTGCCGTTCTCTTGGATCACCCACTCTGGGGAAGTCCGCTACTGCACTGTGAGCTGCCCTATGGGAAGGCCTGCATGGCATGGAGCCATGCCTTCTGCCAGCAGTCATGTGAAGGAGCTTGGAAGCAGACCCTCCAGCCCATCAAGCCTTCAGAGACTGTGGCCTCATGAGAGACCCCGAGTCAGAACCTCCCACTAAGCGGCTCTGGATTCTTGACCTTCAGGAACTGTGAGGTAATAAACAGGTTTGCTGTTTTAGCTGTTAAGTTTGGGGGCGATTTGTCACATGGTAATAGATAACTAACACAGTGATGAGGGCTGAGACCAGGTGACAGTAAACAGAAGTGGTAAGTAGTTGGACCTGGCATACATTTCAAAGATAAGAATTTGGGCAGGTCCAGTTTGAGAGATTTAGTGAGACATCCAGGGGCCAGCCTGGTGGCACAGCCCAGGGTTTGCCAGTTTGGCTCCCAGGTGTGGGTGGACCTACACAGTGCTTGTCAAGCCATGCTGTGGCAGGCGTCCCACACAGAAAAAAAAAAGTAGAGGCTGATGGGCATGGATGTTAGCTCAGGGCTAGTCTGTCTTCCTCAAAAAAAGAAAAGTTCTCTAAAAAAAAATCCAAGTGCAGAGTTTAGGAGGCAGGCAATTATAAAAGTTGAATCCCAGGAGAAGTCGGTATTTGGACAGTATTTAAAGCCAGAAGTCTGGCTAAGACCAGAAGAGTGAGTAGAGCCAGAGAAGAGAAGAGGCCCAGGGACTGAGCCCTGGGACAGTGCAACTTTGAACAACTAGGAAAAGCAGGAGCGCTCAGTAAGGAAGACAAAACCAGAGCGCAGTGTTCCAGAAGTCAAGTGAGCAGCTTTCTGGAGGGAGCATTCACCTGGGCCACTAGTTGTGAGGTTGGTAAGGAGACAGAGCTGGTCTGTGTGATGGGGTGGAGGACGGCCCCCTTAACAGGGAGGACCATAGTAGAGTGGTGGGGACCAGAGCTGAGTGGAATGGCAGAGAGAACAGACGTGAGGAAGAGGAGACAAGGACCACACACATCCTTTAGGCAGTTCTGCTTAAGGTGGGGATGTTTGCTGGGAAGGGACATGGGGTTAAATTAAGGAGGGATTTTATTTTTAGGCAGCTATTATCAACGTATGGTTTAAGCTGATGGGAATGATTCAGAAGAGAGAGGGAGTGATATCCATGGAGATGTCAAGAATGCCTCCAGGGTTTTGACCTGCACCTTGAAGCACAACACGTGAATTCCTGAGGTTGGCATAGCCCTCCCTGGTACACTGGCACGGAAGCTACAAGGCCGTGCAGCCCTTGGCCTGGAGCCACGGGCATAGTCTCCTCACTGAGCAACACTGTCCCAGGGGAGGAGGGACACCGGGAGGGCCCGAGCACTGCAGGTGACATTTAATGTAAGACTCCGCGCTACTGGAAGGCAAAGGAAATGACTTTGGCCGCTCAGGCTTGGTTTCATAGTGGACTTTATTGGGAAAAGTTAGTGTAAAAAACATTCAAATTCATAAAATTTAAATAAGACAGTAAAATTATACCTTGTAGCTATAGTAATCGCTATAGTAATCACAAATAAGGTAAAGTCAAAATTATTGCCTAAGTAAACACTATTTTTGTCAGGCTTCTGTTGCAAGCCCAAGGCAGGAAACATTGCAATTATTAGAAGTGAGCCCAATGATGAATTTGCATTTGAAGCCAAAGAAAGGGAAAAAAGCATGTTCTGATTACAGCATCACAACATTCTAGCCTGAAAAAAGCAACTTTATTAATGTCCTGCAGCAGAGTACATTAGTAATTGTAACCATGCATTAAAATTCTCATTGCATGTCATAAAGAGAGTAATCCGTTTTCTTCATGATACATTATGTCTTACTGAGTTTTGTGTGCTACGTCCCTTTCAAGACCTTTCTGGGAACGTTCCTCCTCCAGGGATAGCTTCCTAAGACACCCAGGTTGCTCACTCTGGGTCGTCTTTGGTCACATAATAACCAGCCAAACCGCTGGAACCCGGGGCTGGTAGATCTCCTTCTCTCAAACAGAATGGGCCTCACAACTCGGTCAAGAGTGTTAATAACAAGTTAATGTGAGATTCTCTTTGGTTATGGAATTTTTATTTTTCTTTAATCTTATAAAAAAAATATAGCTGGAAATATGCTCCTGAATTCTAAAGGTATTTTTGACCAACTTAAAGACAAATATGGCCTTCAAAAATTCACCACCTGGCCAAGTTTAAACTCTGCCTATTTCCCTGTGGAATCTAACAGCAGTGTTCTATGTAGCAAATACACTTGAGTGAAGAACAGTGACTGATCTTTAGGGGCCCCAAGGGGTGGGGGCAGCTGGCTAGGGCAGCCTTAGATACTGTCCATGGCTTTGAACTCACTGAGGGCCTGAACCGGGTTCACGTGCTTCTTCTGAGATGCCCGTTTAATCTTGGTCTGTGTCTCATCCTGTTTCTCTCTCTTCACCAAGGGCTTCTTCTCAGGTGCCTTCATCTTCCACGACACAGCTGGGAGGTTGAGGGAAGCCATGCCCTGAGACTTCTGGTATTTGGTGGAGGCCACGTAGGACGCCTTCACTGTCTGCACCACGGCGTTCATCAAGTTCTTGGCGGCCTGGATCAGGGACATGGCGCTGTCCACCTAAGAGGCACAGATGGGGGCAGTGAGGACCACGGGCCTGACCTCCAGCCCCATGTGCACTGGGGGACTGTCAGTGCCTGAGGGGGGAGTCCCCGCTTCTCCCCATCCAGGACAGGGCTGAGCAGCAGCCCCGCTCCTGGTTAGCTCTCCTCGCGGCTGCCTACTCTTGTCCAAATACCCTGAAAACACCTGTGTTTTTCAGATCTTTTGAAGAAGAAAAGGGAGTAGTAACAAAAACATAAGGCACCATCCCCTTGCCTGCCTCCACCCCTCAGCAAGTTTTTATTCACTCACACAAGCTGGAGGAGGCTCTGCACCTTCCTGAGTGATCGCAGAGTTATAACCACAAGCACTGTGAACAGCCACGGAGGAGCAGGCACGGAGCCAGCCCTCTGAGACAGAAACGCACCATTTTCAGTCATGACCCAGGGGGTCTCCTCGCTCATTTAGAGAAGAGGGATAATTGCTCCCCAGAGACAGGCATTTATGCTGTAGCAGGTGAGCAAATGCTGTCAGTGAGTCCAACATACAAAATAGTTCTCTGAAAGGAAATTCCATGGGGTTAGCAGAAGCCACAGGCAATCCGTGGAGCCCAGCACACAGAGCGAGGCGTCCTCTTTCCCCTGTTCAAGGTGACAGGGGGACCAGGCTGTGACATGGTGAACAGACAATGGAAGAGAGACTACTCGGGCACTGTGAGGGGTGGAGGAGGTTTGAGAAAGCCTATCTACATCATCTTCGCAATTTTTGAACAGGCTCAATTCCTCTCTGGGGAAAGAAAAGCAAGGAAGATAAAAATATTTTTCCCAATGAGCGGCCAGCAAAAGGGAAGAGGCCAGCCCTGTGATGGCTCCAAGCTGTCACGAACTGCGCCCTGCTAAACAGAACTGCAGTTCAGCAGGAAGCGGCGATATGCAGTCCTTGGCCTCCAAGGACTGAAGAGAAACTTCAGGTTTTTCACAGCACACTTTCCCAGTTCAGGGCAGGTGAGGAGTGTATGTGGACAAGAGGCTACTTTCGTTTCAAAAGCACATTCCTACCAACCACTTCTTTTCACGAATAAGACTTACCCCGGAGACAACGAGCTCCCCACCAAGGTTCTGCACCTCGGCCTTGACTTTGCTGCAGATGTTGAGCTGGTGACAGTAGAGGGCGATGCGCTGCAGGTAGGCCAGCAGGTCCTGCTTGCAGGCCGAGTCTGGGCACTGAGGGGAGAGTAGGCTGAGCATCAAGCACTCTGGGCCCGGTCCAAACACACCCCACCCCCAGGGCTATTTCTGAAAGGCTCAGTGTGCCACCAACAGGCTTCTCTCCTTACTGGGCAAAGGGCAAGAAAGATGAGTTATCCAATTATCTGGGACAGTCACAGACCTAGGCTACTCTCTGCTTGGGCCCATGCCCCTCAAGGTGAGAAAAAGCCTCAGCAAGTAAGAGCCTGGCTCTGGAGGAAAGTCAGAGTGCTTTGAGCTAGCTAATAACCATCCAAATAGCTCTTCTGCTCAGAAGCACTTTATCTGCTCAGTTACAATGCACACTGTAAAGGCCTGATGAAAGGAGATGTTCACTTCAGGCAAAGATGGAGGACAACTGAGTTAAACCAAAGCAAGAAGAGAGCACGTGGGGACCATGAGGTCTTGACCAGGCACAGGGAAGCTCAGGGCCGGCTTAAGAGGCTTTTCCCGAAGAAGGAAACATGGAGTACCTCTCAAGTGTCTACAGCAAACACTTCGAACCTGTGAGGCCGGGGCGCAGTGAGAGCGTGGCATGAAATGAAGTCTGAGACCATGCTGGAGACTTTGAGTTTTAAGAAGCTACTGAAGCAGGGCAGAGCCATATCTGACTTGCATTTTAAGATGATCATATAAGAAGACCGTGTTAGCAACTGTGTGGAGGATGGAGGGAAGAGTGGGAAGTCAGTGAGGAGAGGCCATGGGAGTCCAGGTATGCGGCCGAGGTCTGGACCGAGCTGGTGGTTGCAGAGAGGAAAAGACTGGCTGGTGTCAAGATCTGTGAGGCCAGGAGAAGCAGTAGGGCTTAGTACTGGATTATATGAGAGAGGGGGAGTCAAGGATGACTTCTGAGTCTGTGGCTTGAGTGATGGAGAATCACTGTCACTCAGCCTGCAGCTGGGATACTTCAGGGAAAGGGGTAGGAAGAGTTAGTAACTGCAGAGAAAAACTGTAACTGAAAAACACTGTCTTTGATAATAAGTCTTGGAGCATCAAGGGAAATGCAAACTTGCCAGGAAGTAAGAACCATATTTTTTGATATATCAGTATCAGGAATAAAAGGATGAAGGCTGGGCGGTCGAGAACACGCAGTGCTGAGGACAAAGACGTCTGTTCCCAACTGGGCACATTAGCCTTTGAAAGCACTAGCCAAACAGGCTCCTGATTCTTATATGAAATAAATCTATAGGAAGACAAATCTTACACACCTGGTTTCAGTGTGTTAGGGTTTGCACAAGCAGCTCCTGCCCAGAGCTGAAGTTCTGAAGAGAAGTGAGAGGTAACAAATACACAACAGTCAACAGCAGAGGCTGGTTTTAGCTGTCAACCACGGGAAGTTTACAGAACATACACACCTGCTCCAGAGATGTGCTCTAATGCAAACCGGGCCTACCTCCTAAGACTTGTCAAAGAAGAAACAAGAATTCCGAAATCCTTAAAAATCTATGCTGGTATTAATAAAGCAAGTTGGTGAGTTAAGAACTATTTTTGAGATGAGAAGAGTGCTGTGTCCCATGAAAAATCATTATTGCCACCTTGGAATGCACCAGGCTGGGCTGCCTGAGCCAGGATGAAGCAATTCTGTCACTTACGTGGTCTGCGATGGTACGACCAAGCTTATCCATCCTGGATCCTGCCTCAGCAATTTTCTTGGCAGCGCTGATCACATCTGATGTATTTTTGAGCGGTCCTTTACCTCTGAAAAAAGAGAACAAGGATCATTGTATATGACGCCTTTCATAGTTAGAGAGGAGTGGAACAGAGAAGATGTCCACAAAGCGGCACGGTCCTGCCTGTCTGAATTGACCTGTCGGGAGGAAAGCTGCCCTCTGTGTGGCTGGTGGGGGCTGGGCACTGCTCACCTGGTAAAGTCCGTCATCTCCATCATAATCATGCACATCTGCTTGGCCAGCACAATGATGTCGTTACCACTGTCGTCCCACTTGGACACTTCGGCATCCAGCTTGCTCTTTTCTTCCTGGAAGCTGGCCACCTGTTCCGCAATCTTTGCTTTTTGCTCCTGGGGAAGCTGAGCCATGATCGCCTAAAATCAGAAGCACAGAAAGCTCTTACATAAAGAGAATACGAAGTTCTCACAGTGCATTAGCCAAGAACATTTCTACCAAGCAATCTATGACATAGGTAGGATAATGCTTTAATAGGTTTCATTTTGCCTGAAGGGCCATTTCTTCTCATTTTGTGCAGAAGTTTACGGCAGCCTGAATTCCCGACCCACTTTCAAGAATAAGTTTTAGTGTCGAGAAAACAGAGGGTAAGGGACAGAAGGCTAATGTGGAAGCTTCGTGATCACACCTGTACAGGGACAGAATCTGCTTAACTTAATTCTTTAAAAGTTTCATCCTCTGCCTCCTGCCGTGAGGAGAGGAGATAACAGAAGGGGCCGATGTGTGGAGCCCTTTCCCTGGAGGGCCCCAAATGGACACTTCCTGTGGCTACACTACACCTCCAACTTTTCAAGGTGAACTGGACGTGGTTTTAGAGTGTAAATTTTGAAGAGGGAAAGGAGAAGAGAATGTGCTAAGGAATATACATTTTAGCTACTTCAGATGGCATTTAAACCTTATCAAAGCAACACCTGGAGGCCTGATGCCCACCTCAAGCCCCACAGACTCCAGGCCTCGGGTTCTTCCCACTAAAATTCCCAAAATGCTCATGACCAAGTGAGGCCTAAAGCAGGGATGCACTCGCTGTTCAAAATGATTTCTAAGGAGTGAAAAAGACTCCTTAGAAATATTTCTTGGCATCCTCCCCAAAACATAAATGCTATTGACTGAAGATTTAATGACTCAAATGAATGCAGTGGCTCTGACTGATTTTCTTGAATGTACCACTGTTATTTTTTTTTTAACCCATCAACAATTAAATAGTTCATACCCATGGTATCACTGAGACGGGCGAAAACAGCAATCTTTTTCGGATTTCACAATCCTTTTAACAAACATTGCATTGACTAGATCCTAGGGCTTTCCTGATGCAGGGCCCTGTCAACCACAGCCCCAGAGCACAGCTGAGGAGGCCCAAGTTCCTGCCTTGCTCCCAGCAAAGGAGACATTTTGGAGGAAACTACAATTGACTAGCAGGTGCCACAGCTTAGGCTAACTTCAGTCCTACTGCCAGAGAAAAGAGGAAAAATGATGCTCTTAATACTGAGAGTGTTTTCCTAGAAAAGAAAAAGCCAAGACCTGAGAGGAAAAGGGAAGATCTGCAGAACAAGTTAAACTTGTTCCTTACCCGGGCGCTTTGGCCAGCTATCAGCTGATCATCTTCTGTCTGGACGCTTGTCCTACTTCTGACATCGAAGTCTTCTGTCTCAAAGTCGGAGTCATCCAACTCCTCAGGGGTCTACCACCAAGATAGAGATCATGAGTCAGACACAGCCCTGGACCTCCGGCCTCCAGCTGTCCCTAACCTCTGGACGCACAGCCCCTGGGCCCATGTATGACACTCAGAATTCTGGATTTTCACGTGCAGTGTTGCAAACAGTGATGGGTGATAAACTTAAAATCGCTCATTATTTGTCTGAGACCCTGCCTCGGTGATGCACATGTCGGGTGGCCCATCCAACAAAGAGCAGGCGAGGGCACCACACCAGCATTTCCCAAAGGGCCTAGGGGTTCCTTAATGGGGGTTAGGGCTTCAACTTCTACCAATGAGTCAAGACTCTCTGTTTGACATGAGGTTTTCACTTCTTAATGTACTTCTCCAACACCTGCATCTTAGGACAAAGGTGAGAACTGTCCTGGGTCTTTTTTTTGTACCAAAGGTTGCCCTGAGGCGTAAAAATAGGCAATGTATTTTTTGTTTATTTGGTTTTTGTTGTTTTTTTTTTTTTGAGGAAGATTAGCCCTGAGCTAACTGCTGCCAATCCTCCTTTTTTTGCTGAGAAAGACTGACCCTGAGCTAACATCCGTGCCCATCTTCCTCTACTTTCTATGTGGGACGCCTGCCACAGCATGGTTTGCCAAGCAGTGCCATGTCCGCACCTGGGATCCAAACTGGCGAACCCCAGGCCGCCGAAGCGGAAGGTGCAAACTTAACTGCTGCACCCTCAGGCTGGCCCCAAGCAATGTATTTTTATGTGCTACTTTTTTTTTTTTTACTTTTATCAAAGGAAAAAAGAGAGAAAATGGCAGGTAAGGTCTGAGAAAATACCAAAGGGACTGATTACTGGTCCTAACTCTTTGCTTTAATTATGAAACAAAATTCTTATTTTGCACAACCTCCAGCCTCTCATGATTAGCTGCTGACTAGAAACATAATGTCATCTTCTGGAAGTTATCAGTACCAAGGCAGCAGGCAGAACAGCTGGGGTTGGCTCTTGTCCCAGCCAACCAGCCTATGACAGGAGGGCAGTGAGGTGAGTCCCTCCTCTGCACCAGGACCTAGTCCGAGCCTGGCCCGAGGGCTGCTGTGAACCTCAAATGAGAGGACGCGTGAGAAAGCATCTGAAACTGCCAAGAATATCTTGGGTTTGTACACGTGCAGTCCAGGCCTGTCCCTCAATCAGATGAGGCGAGGACAGCAGAGGTCACATGAGGCATTTGTGAGCCACAGAGAGCCTGTCAATGCCAGATCCTAGAGTCTCACAGACTTGGCAGCACAAAATACCACACCACCATTGGCCATTTTAATCCTGGGGTCACAGATCCCTTTAGAGTTTTGGTGAGAGCTGAGTCTCTGGAAGTGCATTCTCAAAGGTGGGCCTCCTAACATGATCTCCACTTCTGCACTGCCCCCAAGAGCCCATCACAGACCCAAGAATTGTTCTTGTCAAAAAAACCAAATACCTGTTACTCATTCTTTTGTTCGCTGAGTTTGTGTGTGCCAAGCAGTGTTCTGGGCCCTGGAGGTACAAAATCACTAACACAGACAAAAATCCCTGCTCCTATATACATAGGCACACCTCGGAGATATTGCAGGTTCAGTCCCAGACCACAATACAGTGAATATCGCGATAAAGTCACAGGGATATTTTGCTTTCCCAGTGCATGTAAAAGTTATGTTTACACTATAGTCTATTAAGTGTGCAACAGCATTATGTCTAACAAATATGTACATACCTTAAAAAATACTTTACTGCTAAAAAATGCTAACCATCATCTGAACCTTCAGTGAGTCATAATCTTTTGGCTTCTGGAGCGTCGTGCTTCGATGTTGATGGCTGCTGACTGATCGAGGTGGTGGCTGCTAACAATTGGATCGGCTGTGGCAATGTCTTAAAATAAGACAACGATGAAGTTTGCTGCATTGATTGATTCTTCCTTTCATGAACGATTTCTCTGTAGCATGTGATGCTGTTTGATAGCATTTTACCCACAGTAGAACTTCTTTCAAAATCAGAGTGAATCCCCTCAAACCCTGCCGCTGCTTTATCCACTAGGTTGATGTAAATTCTAAATCCTTTGTTTTCATTTCAACCATCTTCACAGCATCTTCACCAGGCGCAAATTCCATCTCAAGAAACCACTTTCTTTGCTCATCCATAACTAGCAATTCCTCATCTGTTAAAGTTTTATCAGGAAACTGCAGCAATTCAGTCACGTCTTCAGGCTCCACTTCTAATTCCAGGTCTCTCGCCACTTCCACCACACCTGCAGTTACTTCCTCCACTAAAGTCTTCTTGAACCCCCTCGAAGTCATCCATGAGGGTTCGGATAAACTTCTTCCCAACTCCTGCTAATGTTGATATTTTGACCTCTTCCCATGAATCACGAATGTTCTTAATGACATCTAGAATGCTGAATCCTTTCCAGAAGGTTTTCAATTTACTTTGCCCAGATCCATCAGAGTAATCATTATCTTTATTTGGCACCTATAACTTTAAAAAATGTATTTCTTAAACAGTAAGGCTTGAAAGTCAAAATTACTCCTTCATTCATGGGCTGCAGAATGGATGTTGTGTTAACAGGCATGAAAACATTAATCTCGTTGTACATCTCCATCAGAGCTCTTGGGTGACCAGGTGCCTTGTAAATGAGCAGTAACATTTAAAAGGAATCTTTTTTCCTGAGTAGTAGGTCTCAACAGTAGGCTTGAAATATTCAGTAAACCATGTTGTAAACGGATGTGCTGTCCTCCAGCCTCTGTTGTTCCATTTATAGAGCACTGGCAGAGTAGATTTAGCGTAATTCTTAAGGGCCCTAGGATTTTTCAGAATGGTAAATGAGCATTGGCTTCAACTTAAAGTCACCAGCTGCATCAGCCCCTAACAAGAGAGTCAGCCTGCCTTTTGAAGCTCTGAAGCCAGGCATTGACTTCTCCTCTCTAGCTGTGAAAGTCCTAGATGGCATCTTCTTCCAATATAAGGCTGTTTCATCTGCACTGAAAATCTGCTCTTTAGTGTAGCCGGCTTCTTTAGTTATCTTAGCTAGATCTTCTGGATAACTTGCTGATTCATCTTGTACTTTTATGTTATAAAGACGGCTTCTTTCCTTAAACTCATGAACCAACCTCTGCTAGCGTCAAACTTTTCTTCTGCAGCTTCCTCACAGACCTCGTAGAATTGAAGAGAGTTACGGGGCCTTGCTCTAGATTAGGCTTTGCTTTAAGGAAACACTGTGGTTGGTTCGATCTTCTATCTAGACCATTAAAACTTTTCTCCATATCAGCAATAAGGCTGTTTTGCTGTCTTATCATTCACATGTTCACTGGAGTAGCACTTTTAATTTTCTTCAAGAACTTTTCCTTTGCGTTCACAATTTGGCTAACTGGCCCATCTCAGCTTTTGAATGCCTTCCTCACTACATCATGTCTAGCTTTTGATTTCAAGTGAGAGACATGCAACTTTTCCTTCCCCTTGAATACTTGAGGTCATTGTGGATTGTTAATTGGCCTAATTTCAGTATGGTTATCAGGAAACAGGGAGTCTTGAGGAGAGGGGGAGAGACGGGAGAAGGGGAACGGCCAGTTGGTGGAGCAGTTAGAACACAGACAACATTCATCAATTAAGTTCACTGTCTTCACGGCGCCCCACAACAATGAAATAGCAACATCAAAGATCACTGATCACAGATCACCACAAAAAATACAATAATAACGAAAAAGTTTGAAATATTGTGAGAATTACTAAAATGTGACACAGAGACACGAAGTGAGCAAATGCTGTTGTAAAAATGGCGCCAACAGACCTGCTTGGCGCAGAGTTCCCACAAACCTTCAGTTTGTAAAAAGCACAGTATACCTGCAAAGCGCAATAAAGCAAAGGGCAATAAAATGAAATAGGCCTGTATTCTAATGGAAGAAATGACAACAAACAAAAAATGAATTATATGAAATATTAGAAACTGATGAGTGCTATAAATAAATAAAGCAGTGAAGGGGGACTGTAATTTTATATGGGTGGTCAGGAAAGGTCTCATGAGAAGGTGACATTTGAGCAGAGACCTCAAGGCAGTGAAGGTGGGAACAGGAGAGGTACCTGAGGGAGGAGTGCTCCAGCAGGAGGGAGTCACCAGAACAAAGGCCTCAAGGCAGGAGGTTGCCTGGGAAATTGGATGAATACCAAGGAGGCCATGGTAGAGGGACTCAGCTCACTACCCTCATGTCACGGGGTCAGCTGGAGCCTTGGGAGCAAAGGGGAGAGTAGTAAAAGATGAGGTCAGAGAGGTGACAGGCTCAGGTTCTAGAAGGCCTTGTGGGCCAGTAAGGACTGAGTGCCATGGGCAGTCTTTAGAGAGTGTTGAGCAGTGGATGCATGTACTAATTGAAGCTTAAAAGGATCACTCTGGCTGCTCAGTGGATAAAGAGACTGCAGGCATCTAGGGATGGGAATAGGGAGACGAGCTGAGAAGCAACTGCATGAATCCAGGTGAGAGATGCTGGTGGCCCAGACTAGGGTGGGAACAGTGTTTAGATTCTCTATTTATTGTGAAGGTAGATCCAACAGGGTTTGCTGATAGACAGATGTGGGTTATGAGACAAAAAGAGGAATCAAGGGTGAATCCATGGTTTAGACCTGAGCAAGTAAAAGACAGAGTTGCCATCAAATGACACATGAAGACTGGGTGGAGTACGCTGGGGGCAGAAACATAAGGAGCTCAAACTTTGGGGCATAATAAGCTTGAGGTGCCCATTAGACAATCAAGTAGCAAGAGGGAGTAGGCAAGGTGAGTGTGGAACTCAGGAGAGTCAACCTTTTGATGATTTTCTCAAGTCTTTACATGCCAAGGGAATGAGGAGAGGTCAAGAATTCTTCTACAGGGTAAACCCACAGTAAGAGGCTGAAAAGATAAGGAAAAACCAGCAAACGAGACTGAGAAGGAGGGGGGCCCAGAGATTTTCTTTTTCTTAGGATGGGAGAAATAACTGCATGTTTGTATGCTTGAAGAAAGGGGCTAGAGGAAGAGGGAATGGGATCCAGTGCAGGGGACGGCCTTAGTCAGGGACACTGGGAGGTCCACAGTGAGAGGAGGAAGGCAGGGTACATGGGCACAGAGGCAGCAGGGGGCAGATGCCCCAACTGACTCAATATTCTCAGTGAAATAGGCGCCAGGGCCAGAGACGGAAGATGGGGCACTGGTGTGGGAGGTTGAGGTGAGCAGGAAGGTCTGAAACGTTCCTAGACTCCAGGGCCACACTGCACGGCACTAAGGGCCCAGTGACAGACCTGGGGTCAGTGACCCCAGACAGGGTGGCTGTGCTTTTCTACAGCATGCTCAGCAGGAGAAGGCAGGATTTCACTAGGATTGTATTCTGCAAGGCAAATATAAGGAAGTAAATGGGAGCAAGAGAGATTATATTGATGAAGCACAGACTCAAAGCTAGAAAAGAAGTGAGGCAAGGACCTAAGGGGCTGAGTGAGGGTGACAAGTGGGGAGGACCAACTGACTGAAGACCCTGGTGGACTCAAAGGATTGTTGAGAGTCACAGTACTAGAGAGAGCAAGCCAACACACAAGGACACTGGACACTGGGATGATGTAGATGATGGTAATGACAAGGACTAGGGTTATGACCACAGAAGGGAGGTTGGGTGGAGGGAGGACAAGACATCAGACAGAGGCCCAGGGGTTGGAAGGATGATTCGTGAATTAAAACAGGAGTAGTGTCAGAGAGCATAAGATAAGGGAGGAGCTAAACCATGGCTGTCTTATAGACCTCCAGGCTGCTCCCAGGATAGGGGTTCCCACAACCCTACCTGCTTCACCACAATGCGGCTCTGGAATTTGCAGGTATCCCCTGGAGGGAATGCAGTTTCAGCCCACTTAAATCCCCAAAGACATTAACCTCAGACACCCAACAACTCCTCTTTATCATTAAGGTTTCTGTTATTCTACTTCTAGGTGTTTGTCAGCATGGAAAGAACTCTGGAGAAATAGGGCTGTGTTCATTACCACCAGTACATGTGACCCAGGGATCCCTTCACACCACCGAGATGTAGCCGCTGGGTATAACCTTGCATTCAACGAAGCCAGGCCTCCACCAAACATGGGTTCTTCTTTAGTACAGCAGCAGGGATGAAGAAAGCAAAAGGCTCAACCAGCTCCCTGCCTCCAGTTCCCAAGATGTCCAGGTGACCTGGGGACTGCAGTAACAGCCAGCAGCCAGGCAGGCGATCCTTGAACAGTTCTTTCCTCCCCACTTCAAAGAGGAGTGCAGTCTTGCCCAAGTGTTTCTACCCTGCATACAAAACTGGTCCAACCTGATGCAACTGCCTTAGAAACGGCCTCTGTTTGCACCTGACAAGCTGGCTAGGTTCTGCAGGCTGTCAGGCTGAGAGGGTACGAAGTGGGACAGAATCCCTGCCTACCTTGGGAGGTTTGACTAGCAAACCATGAAGGTATAAATGAACTCCCCTGACCCGACTAGATCGACAGCATAGCAAAGCAGCCATCAATGCAGCAAGCAGGCACTGCACTCCAACTCCTGCTCTGTGGCTAAGGCAGGGCCTGGCCCAGGTGTGGAGGGTGGCCAGGTGGCTGTGGGGAGAGTTACGCACACGCCCTGCTCTCAGCTTCCAGAGCAACATGCTTATACTCAGAACAGCATGTGAGGAATCAACTGCCATGGGAAAGGCAGCTGTGAGACCCAGGCCCGGCACCCTGGGGATGCATTACAGAGAGGTTGGTAGTTTCTCAAAACCCCTTTGTTTATGCCAACCCAGAGTGGGCCCTGGACTTTCTCTCAGCCAGTGAGAACTGTTGCTCTCTCAGAGAAGGTAGGTCAAATGGGCCCAGACCAGGTGGCACTTCCATTCAGCCATGGTGAAGGGGCTCAATGCTTGGCCCTGAGCCAGGGAGCATCACCAGGGCCTTCGAGTCCCTCACCCTCACTTTGAGCACATGGGTTCTAGCATCCTGGCTGCCTGCCACCCCTTCGAGGAGAAGGGTGTTCCATGTGAAGAATAACTTCCATTTGCATTAAGGAAATACTCCCTTCTCTGAAATTAACTGAAAAGCCTTTATTTTCTGTAGTTTCCCTTTAACTCAAATGGAAGCTTCTTATTTGTGGTGACTGTTTGCCCTAATTAAATCGTCAAGGCCAGCTCATACTAGCTCCTGTTCTCGGCCCAAGTTTGGGCTCTAACTTGCGACTAAAAGTCATTTTAGACAACATAATTAAATATATCTCATTCTAACAGCTTTTAGATTCATGGTTTTAATATACTGCCACTGCATCTGCTGAGTTCCAGAATGATGCATTGCTCAAGTTTAGCAAATGATAAGAAAGAAGGTGTTAAAACATCTGAAATGCCGTTACTCACCCTTATCATCAACACTGCTTTCCTGATGTCCCGGATGCCATCGTACACCAGGCGGGAGGCATCGATAAACTCGTTCTCATCCATGGGCTGGGCGGGGTCTGAGCTGAGGGCTTCCACCGCCGCTTCTACTTGCTCAGTAAAACGTGGCATGACTGTGGAGAAAAGAAGCATGGCAGATCCTGCTGGCCCAGCAGACACCATCATTCTACCAGCCCTCCCTAAATCCCTCACTCAGACAGAAGGAGGCGAAGTGTATGATGAAGAGCCTCTGCTTCTACCCAAGTGAGAAGTATTTATGGCTGAAATAAATTAAATGGCGTATTTTATAAAAACTCAAATAATCTTCGTCTCTGACCAGATTCTGCAATATAGGATTTGGATGGTTAAGAACTTGAAGTGAGATTAACTTGAGGCCTTGCTTAAGAATGGGACTCTCCTTAATTTAGTATTTATTCATCAACATGAACCTTACCTAAGAATTTCATCTTAAACAGAGTGTTCAGAATTATTCCCATCATTAATCGTGGGGCACACATGAAGGAAATGGGTTTGCGAGGCCTTAATTTGGCTGACCAACTTCTCACAAGTCTTGATATACCACCCAGAACTCTTAAGACCTGAGCGGAGTTCTGATCTCCTACTTCCTAACCACAGGGCCTGGACTAACAGGATGGCCATCTGTGTGTGGGTAGCACCAATAAGGAAGGGAGTTCCCACACCTGTGTTGGAGAGCAGCTTGGTGGCTTCCAGCACCTTCTCTGTGTAGACCCCTGGCTCATAGTTGTCCATCTCTGAGGTGACTACGTGAATGACTCGGGCTGCCCGGCCTCGGATTGCACCAGCTGTGCGGTCCAGTCCATCCACATCTTTCTCTTGGAGAGCAATGACACATTTGTTCACATCTTCCAAAATGTGATTCTCTGAGGAACAAGCAAAAAGCTGAATGAGGAAAGAGGCCTTCCACTACAAGAGGACAATTTTAAGTTGGCATCTATCATTTACTGAGGGCTTACTTTGTGCCAGCTACACTGCCAAAAGTTTTACATGTATTATTTCACTGAAGAAACCAGATTAGCAGGTGGATTAACTGTCCACACAGAAACTCAACCAACCTGTCATCACCTCCAAGAATAACAATCTTCATTCCAGGCTTAAAAGAGAGAGAGAGAGAGATGCCCATCTTTAAGGCACAGTTGTTCTGTAAGCCAGGCAGAAAACTCACATCACGGAAACCGTAATAACTTCTCTTTCCCTTAAATAATTTCACTGACCTTATGTCCCAGAATCTGAAGTAGAAGAAAAGGTTCCCTGTAAGGCTTTATCCTCCTAGTCCCTGAGCCCTCCCTCCAGTAGATGCCAAAGGTATTCAGACAGTCTACCAAGAAGCCAGCATAGCCTTGGGATAGGAGTTGCCAGAAAGCAGGCTGAAGCATCTTCTGGAGGGTGCCGAGGGGGCCCACCTGAGGCAAAACATTTAGTGACCCCGTTAGGATGCAGGTGGGCCTGTTGTGACATTTGCAGAAACCCGTGTATCCGATTAAACTGACAAGTGGCTCCTACCAGTCACAGAGCCGAATTTGGAGAACCCACCAAACCTATTTTTCCTCAAAGCAAAAAGCTTGACACTGGATTTCAGGAACCCCAGAGTAAGGAGTTTGCTTCAACCTCAACTATAATAGCAAAGTGGAAGCAACCAAAATGTTAGAAATCAGAATCGGTAATAAATTATGGGCACTACAAAGCCTTTAACGTGGATGAGGCCAGTCTGTAGGGGCAGACCCAGAATGGGAAAGAGAATGTTCTCACTCATCCAGAACTGCAGACACCAGCAAACAGCCCAAATGACAGGGCTGCCCAGACTTCATAAGGTGGGTGGGTGAGGGCACACAGGGAAGTCCCCAGGCCATCACCTGGCCGTTTCCTTCCTGCTTGGCAAGGAGCTTTCTTCAAGACATGTAAGAACTCTTAGAAGCAATGTCTGGTAAAGACATGCTTACTCCCTTAAACCAAGAAAGTACCTGGAATAACAGGTGACAGAATAGTAGTCCTAGTTCTTCCGGAAGAGCCAGAAGAATCAGGGCAAATGTAATGTGTTTAAGAAACACATCTGGCCAATTCTCTGCCAGCCCTACGTCATGCTTTTGACATGTCATTATCCAGGACTGGTTCCTGATTTAATCCATTTCCAAAAGTCGTTACCCTTCTCTCATAGTCCGCTAACATAGGCGTTTTACATGACAGTGTCTGGAAGGGAGATAACAATAACTTTGACCTCTTAAGGTACCTAGAACAAGAAAGTGGTCATGGTGCTGGTTCCTCTTGTCCAAAGGGAAGCCAGAGGCAAAGTGGTACTTAGCAGATCTAGCAAAGAATAAAGCCATCACAATGCCCTGCCTTTGGGCTTCAGGATCCCCTTAGGCCTCGAGAACCAAGGCCTTCCTCTTTGTAGATCCCTAAGAGTCTCTTTGTTCTGAGACCACAGGTATAATGGAATAAGATGAAAAAATCACAATGAGAAAGAAATAATAACGTGAAAGAATTAAAAAGGGACTCGGTAAAAACTGCTTTCCTACAAAACTATACATACTTTTACCATATGATCCAACAATTGCACTCCTTCGTATTTATCCAAAGGAGTTGAAAACTCATAGCCACAGAGATGTTTGTAATAGCTTTATTCAGAACTGCCAAAACTTGGAAGCCACCAAGATGTCTTTCGTTGAACAGATAAACTATGGTACATCCAGACAATGGAATATTATGCAGTGCTAAATATGCTTCAAGCCATGAAAAGACATGGAGCAACCTTAAATGCATATTTAAATGCATATTAAGTGAAAGAAGCCAGTCTCAAAAGCCTACATACTATATGATTCCAACTATATGACATTCCGGAAAAGGCAAAACTATAGAGATGATGCCCGGGGTTAAAGGGGGCAGGGATGAACAGGTGGAGCACAGAGTATCTTTAGGGCAGTGAATACACTATATGATACTATAATGATGGATACATTTGTCCAAACTTATAGAATGTACACCACCAAGAGTGAAGAGTAATGTACATCATGGACTCTGGGTGATAATGATGTGTCAATGTAGGTTCATCAATTTTAACAAACATGCCACTATGGTGGGGGATGCTGATAATGAGGGAGGCTACGCAAGTGTAGGGTCAGCAGAGAGATGGGAAATCTCTGTACCTTCCCTTCCTCTTGATTTTGCTGTGAACATAAAATTGCTCTAAAATTCATTCATTCATACATACATACATACGTAAAATAAACATCTTTCCAGGGAAAACCAGAATATAGTAAGAACTCCTGTTGTAGAAGGGGAAAATGAATTACCACGGTATAGCTAAGATGATCATAATTTAGCATCTACTAGTTCAAAAATTAAGAGACTTTCTAGGGTTTATTTACACCACTGTACTATTAAAAGAGAAAATACGTTAAACTTTTTACATAAATTTTAGGGGGGATATTTGAACCAATTATAAGAATAAATGGATTTGGAGCCCTGCAGAGGCATCTTTCACATACAAACTCTCTACATGTTAATTTGAACTAAACAGACAGCTACAGAGCCTGCCCACCATCCTAGGCCTTGGGTTAAAAACGGCCACTTCTACTGACTCTAACACAACATTTACACTTGTATCTTGTATCACTAAGGAAAGCAAAGTAAAAGGAAAGGAATAAAAAGGAAAGAAAAGATGTTGCTAAATAAACTATGAACCAATGTTTTCTCATATCATTGATTTTAAGACTCATCCCTGTTTCAGGATTGTTAATACCTAGGGGGGAAGCATATCTTGGAATCAATGAAGCATAGCATTCTTTTTTGTTCATTAAAGAAAGTGGCCCAACTTCCACCAAGGATTTGTTAACCTTCGTCTAGACACCTATGTTTTAAAAAATCAATTTAGACTTTCTTGAATTCATACTGCCTTTCTTCCAGAAGAACCCAAACCAGAGAAGGGTTTGCCATTCATTAGTGACAAAGGAAGCCATCTATTCCAGGAAGCTGACTCAAGTACTGTTCTCTACCTTCACTCAACAGCTGTCTCTAGGGAAGGCCCAGCCAGCTGGGGCCGCCACACACCCAGGACACAACACCAATCCTGCTCTCTACACTTAAGCCCTAGGGAGGAGGTAAGTTTCCACTGGACATGTGCAAGCATGGGAGGTTAGGAGGTACCCACTCTAACTTTAATTGAATTTCCAAGGAAACTCAGGATGGTTCCATTCTGAATAGACACACCAATCTTCACCCCATTAAAGACTCTGATTGTTCAATATAGTCTTTATTTGTAGGTGCTTCTAACAGGAAAAAAATCATGCACACACACAAAACAGCATATCTACAAGGGATCATATTATGGACACTATTATATCTGTTTTTCATTTGAAAACCTTTCTGGGTCTGCCTCTACAGAGCTACCTCATCAATTTTAATGGCTGCACAGGACCCTGGTTAAATAGATGGAGGCATCATAATTCACTTATCCCATCTTCTCTTAGACATTTTGGTTGATGTGAACATCCTTGTATAGGTATTTTGGCAAACAGTTGTGTATATATCCCTGGGGAAAATTTCTAGCAATGGGATTACTAAGTCAAAAGGCATATATGTTTAAACTAGATGTACGGTACCTAATTGCCCTCCAGGAACCAAGCCAAGTGGCATTCTCCAGAAAGGCTGCATGAACTTACACTTCAGCCCACAATGTGTAACAGGGCCTGTCCTGTATACCATTTGTTCTGGACCTCTTTATCGGTGCAACCTTATGCACACATGGGAGATGATAATATTAATAGTTATATAGAGGACTTTAATCTATAACAAGAAATATTCTGAGTGCTTGGCATTTAACTCATCTATATGGTAGCGATTTTTTTAAAAGTCACCATTAATTAACAAGGAAAATGGGGCACAGAAGTATTGAGTAACTTGCCCAAAGTCACACAGCTACTGGGCATGCGAGTCAGAAATCAAACCTACCGTCACCACTACCTATACCATTTCCTCAAAAGAGAGAACTCTATCTTCAGTTTTGCATTTTTGCTACGAAACACAAAAACAAAAATTAGGTACAATAATCCTTTTATTTAATGACCGCCCAATCAGACCGAATTATTTGGGCCTACCAAGACTTAATGAAGAAAAAGTACAAATTACCACTCTTAGATGTTGCCCCAAAGTATGTAATACAATATTATTTGTTTCCAAGAGCATCTGGTAAAGAAATGTAATGAACCCAATTAGAACCATTCTAACCAACCACTTGCATTAAAAAAAAAAAAGAACCAAAACTTCCACATGTAAGCAGAGTAAACAAATCAGAAAGTAAACTGCATTTCCATATGTTTATCAAATATAATTCAAATGAAATATTTCAAACCACTGTCCTTAAGGGATCAGTCAATATAAATATATTCATGGGTTGCCGAATGCTCTCTAGCATCCTAAATCATCTCCAGTATTTACAAGGCAACGTTCTGAATAGAACAGCTTGGGAAAAAGGAGTCCCTACACGCTCTTCCCTGGGGGTGGGATGCATGTCCCTCTCTATTTTCAAGTGCCACTGTCTCATATTTGATATACAGTGACCCAAGTTCCCCCTGCTCTGCAGCCTCATGGTATCAGGCTCTTGGTGGCTTCACCAGGTTATACACAAGATTGACCACTACTTTTTTTTTTTTTTTGAGGAAGATTAGCCCTGAGCTAACATCTGTGCCCATCCTCCTCTATTTTATATGTCAGACGCCTGCCACAGCACAGCTTGATAAGCAGTGCGTAGGTCTGCACCTGGGATCCAAACCAGCGAACCCCAGGCCGCCAAAGCAGAGTGCACAAACATAACCACTACACCACCAGGCCAGCCCCATTGAACACTACTTTTTGAGCCACAAATTCAGAATATCCCATGTGATAAGTATGAGGGAACTTCTAGAACCAATGGGACAGAATATCCAGGAACAATAGAGATAAAGCAGCAAAGGGTCTCTCAGCCCTATTCCCTAAATAATTTCCTCTTTGATGGGTTCTCAGTGAGTGGGCAGGGCTACAGCAAACATACAGGCCCATGGATTCCAAGAGGGCATCTGATGGTGGAAAATCATTAGCGGAAATATTCCACAAAACCTCTCACACTGCCAAAGGGCCACAAGGCCCCAGAATACTGTAGAGAATAAGCACTCCAAGGAGAAGCGGCATCCTGACCCTTTGTTCCACAAAATTTTATGAAACCCACCAACCTTAAGCCAGACGCTGTGCTGGGGCACTTTCCTGGCAGCCCCTCTGGCCAGAAACATGCCCACCTCACTGATGGGACCACTGAAGCACCAGTGTACCTCAGGGCAAGGGGAAATGGGCATAGGGGCAGATCAGGGTGAAGCCAAGACATGGCTTCTTGTCTAAAGATTGCCCATGACTGCTCCAGATGACACCTGCTCTACAATCCACAGTGCACATCTAGAGATGCACAAGGGCCAAGGACTGGGGATAAATGGGGGCTTGCCCATTTAAAAGTGGGGTTCCTCTCAATGCTAGCCAGCCACTTCCCCACCAAGGCTGTGTATCAGGTGAGATGAGGAGACATCTCAAGTCACCCCACATAAAAAGTGATAAAGCCGTCAGGAGTCTGAATGCTAAAAATTAACTGGTCAATCCAGTAGAACTCTGCACAGGGATCTGCCTATCCCTTCACTTCATCCCAAGACCCCAAAAAGCACATCATAAATCAGGGGAATTGTGAATAACAACCTTGCCCCGTTAATTATTTATTTACTTGACATTGCTAAGCAAGCCTGCAACAAAACATTAGAGAAACACACTAGGGTAGACCTTTAAAATTTAGCTACTCTGAAACCACCACCACTTTCTGACCAAAAGAATTGTTCCGTGTTTTTATTTGCTAAACAGAAACTGTCTAACCTCCTTTCCATCAAACCAACTCTTATACGTTCCCTATTTGCATAAAAATTGAACATCCTCACTAGACAAAAGTGTATCTGTTAAAGAATTTGATTTCTCTCTACCATTCTTCTGTTTTATGTCCTATACCCTAAAGATACTGCCCAGATCCCACTAAATGCTACTGCAGAATCCCTTTTGTTCTCTGATTTGAAGAATGTTGCACAAGGGACATTTGATTCTATTACATTTTATTTTGCTGTAAGAAGGACTGAAAATCCCTTGAGACCTAGCTTGAGATATACTCACCCTAATCACAAGAAAGTAAGTTTAGGAATGGAATATCTATCTCCGAGGGGGGCTTTGCATTTAGATTTCAGAATTTGTTGTTTGCTTAAAAGTGTGCTGTGAAGGTGGAATGTTTTTCTCTAAACCTCTGAAAAAGAATAATTCAGTACTTCATTGGGAAAAACAACAGAAGGCCAAGATTTCCCAAAAAAGCCATTGCTGCATTTTTGGCACCTGCAAAGATATGCTTGCAAATGGGTTTTGTGGTTTAAAGTACCAACACCTGCAATTTGGCGGTGTTGCAGCAGCATGGTTTACCCTCTCTTTTTTTTGCAGTTTACAGATTACCTGCTCCCCACTCACTCAAGAAGAGCCAAAGCTACCAATCCCAAGGAGAGCGGGCAGAGACAGGGAAGATTGGTATGCGGAACACACTGTCACCTTATATAGGTCACTGCTGGAGGACTGTGCTGTGCCTGTACTTGAGCCCCACTTCTGTTTCAATCCCCATTGCCGCTCACATCTCCCACGTTCCAGCCTGTGGTTCCCTGGGGTGACAGGTAGTTTCAGCCCTACAAGTACCCAGCCACTGACTGCCCACAGCCACTGGCCTCAAGAAGCCTGGCACCTCCAGAGAGCAAGCAGTGCAGCCAAGGGCAGCGAAGGCTCTGTCAAATAGAGAATGCATTTATACTTGCTCAACTCTAAGGAGATGGATTGAAATTTATCTCTGTGTGATAAACAGTGAATTGCAGTTGACAGACATTTTCTATATGAATGCAATTTACTATGTCATTACCAGTTTATGTTTATATAATGAAATCAACTGTTTTTGTGAGGTGAATTACCCAGATTTATTTTTTGCAAGTTCATAATTAAATGGCACTTAAATATTTCCTCTCTGTTTTCTATCTGTGCATCACGCAGACAGAGAGTCTTTCAAAAAGTAGGCAGTTAAACTATGATCATTTCTGAGGAAGAGGGAAGGAGAAGGTTTCCAGGAAGTGGACAAAATTATTTTACAAAAGAAACTAAAGGTGATAATGTTGGCAATCCTTTCTCCTAAGTTTCACAGCTTCATAACAAATAACCACAGCCTCTACCAGGACATAGGTCAAGGTTTTTCTAAATACAACAGCAGCAAGACGGGTAGATGGTTATGGTGCTATACAGGTCACAGTTGCAAGATCTTACTCTGTACAAACAGAGAAAAACCTCTGCCAGCCCACTTTCCATTTAGTGCTTCTTATATCAAGACCAAGCCCACCACAACGGAAATAACTCCAACCCCACTTCTCACTGCTCAGGAATCAGTGGTACTTTTTTTTTTAATTAAAATAATAACCAGCACAATATTATTGCTAGAATAATTTACCTGCCCAGACTTGGGGGCGTTTTATTGTCCATTACTGTAACTTAGGCAAAAGTAATTATGTACATCATCACATTCTTCTCTGGGGAACCAGCTCATTACCTGAGACAGCCAAGAAGTCATCAATGGAAGTAATGTCATCGACAGCATCTGTGAGAACACGGACTTGTTTTTCCCACTGTTCTTTAAAAAGATCCATGTTCTCTTGGGCCAGTTTACTCTGTGGTTTTGCTGCTAAAGCCAATGCAGCATTGATAACCTGCAAAGATATTAAAGTTCAGGGTTTACTTTCTCAGAGTCATGAAAATAAAACAAGTGGGACAATTTGGCCAGTAGAGTGGCTACGGCTTTGTCTCACATGCATTTCATGAGGACACATGATACCACGTTTCACCATAACATTCACAAAGATGAAGTAGAGAAGTATTAATGTTTTATATGTGAAAGTAGAAGTAATACATACACTGAAACTATGGACAATTATAAACATATAAAAATATCTCTAATCTCTCCACTCTGTGATAGCAACTATTTATAATTTTGACATTATGTTCCAGGCTTTTTTCTCCTCATATACACATATATGTATGCACAACAAAAAATACACAATTGGAATTACATACTACATAAAATTGACTATCCTGTTTCTTCTTTTAAATACTTCTCCTTATCATTAAATATATGGTAAAAACATTAACTGTTTATTATTCCACTCTTATGGATAATACGTAGCTATTTTCCTATTGTAGGATAGCTAGGTTTGTTCCAGTTGCCCCCCATTCTTAATAATCATGTGTTGAACATCTGGCATTTCAGGTTCTTGATACATTATCAAAGTAGATTTATGAAAAATATACTGTATTCCAAGTGCAGGCATTTTTCTGAGACATAAAAAGTTATTTCTTAAAAAAAGCTTTATCGAGATATACTTCACATACCAAATAATTTACCCATTTAACCTGTACAAATCACTGATTCTCATTATATTCACAGTTGTGCAACCATCAACACAATCATTTTGGGCTTTTTGGTGAGGATGATTGGCCCTCAGCTAATATCCATTGTGAATCTTCCTCTTTTTGCTTGCGGAAGACTGTCCCTGAGCCAACATCCGTGGTAATCTTCCTCCACCTTGTACATGGGACACTGCCACAGCATGGCCCAATGAGCAGTGTGCAGGTCCACGCCTGGGATCCAAACCCACGAACCCTGGGCTGCGGAAGCAGAGTGCGCAAACCCAACCACTACGCCACCATGCCGGCTCACCACAATCATTTTTAAAACATTTTTATCACTCCAAAAAACCCATTTCCATTAAGTGTATCATTCCCCATTTCCCTCAACATTCCTTAACCCTATCTCCTAACAACCACTAACTTAACTTTCTGTCTCTATGGATTTGCCTATTCCAGACATTTCATATAAATGGAATGATATTACTACGTGGATTTCCATAACTAGCTTAGTATATTGGAGGGGTGTTCCAGAGTGATGTTATCAACTTAGCCCCCCAGGACTGGAGTTAACCAACTGAAGAGGAATCAGACCCCCCAGACTGGTGCAACTGTTCCTCGTCCTTCCTAAACAATTGGAAATGACAGACTATCAATTATAGATTCACAGGCATAGGGGACCGGGCCATGCCAGTTATTAATTATAATAGCCCACTACTTTCAAAAGCGTATAGGTTTGGACAATAAATTATTTGGAGGAAGAGGTATCCTATCTTTCTTATATGTTACTGCTGTGATCTCCTACATTTTCATCATTTCAAGGCTTGTTCTTTGGTTCTTTTCCTCCTTGTCATTCATTTCCCACCAGGTGGCTAACAACTGTGGACTACTCTCTTCACTAATTAACTCATTAATTCACTAATGTATCAATGAATCAGAGTGGAGCCAGACCTTGTAAGAATATATGGCTGAAGAAAATGTTTCCTAAGACAGCCAAGTAAACACTGGCAAAGAATTAATTGTACGTTTTTAAATACTAATATTTTCACGACAAAGAGAAAATTGCTCTCTTTGTTCTATAATATATCGAATCCCATAGAATATAATGGAGGAAAAGCACCCTAAGTTAACTTGCACCTTGTCTCAGGTTAACTTTCTCATTTTGATTATAAAATTATTTACAAAGGACATTTCATAAATTAAATACTCATTTCTGATGATTTTTAGTAAATGAGGAATAGAAAGATACTTAAAATACTACTTTAAATAATCATCCAACATCATACTTAGTGGTGAAACTCTACAATTATTTACCTTAAAAATCAAGATGCTTTTGATCAGTATACATACCTACCATCACCGTTAGCTACATAATAATATAATGGTCTTTCTGGCCTATGAAATGACATGGGAAATGGAAGTAATAGAAAAAGCTGTTTACAAAGGTGACAACAAAATTACTTTTCAATGCAAATGCTCTTTGTTTATCTAGGAAATTGAAGTGAGCCAACTGAAAAGAAAAACTCTTAACAATTAATAAGAGTTCATTAACGTAGCTAAAGACAATATTTCTATATACCAGAAAAAAGTTAGAACAGAAAATGAGAGTTGTGTCAAATCTTCATGAAAAGTAATTAATAGGAAATATGTGGGATTAAATCTGTAAAGAAACTACCAGGACTGAAGTAACAAGAAGTGACTAAACTTGTTTGAGGTACATTTTAAAAAGTTGAATAAACAGAAACACATCCATGTTTAGGGGTAGGAAGACTGACCTACTTATTGACAAATTAATCCAGAGCAACAAATAGATGAGAAGAGCCAAAAATCTGGGGGATAGAGAGCAAGAGTAATGAAGAAAGATAGTTTAAATATAAGTTAAAGCTAAAGTACTTAGAATAGTCTAAAAACAGATCCTATGATAGAGTGGAATTCAATGTATGATAAAAGTGACATCACAAATCAGTGGGGTATGGTACATTATTTTTATATTGATAATCTATTTGGATAAAAATAAATTTATAGCCTCATTTCATACTTATATTTATGTGTTAAGATTATTTCCAGACAGATAAGAGTTAAATTAAAAATAACACGGCTAGATGAATGTATTTATTTATCCATTTACTGAATACTTAAATTCTTATGTCTTAGAAAATTCTCCTCTATTTCCAAATAACAATGGGAGAAGTCAATTTATAAATCTGACTATATTATTTCTGTATTTAACTATATATGACAGGTGAAGTACATAGTATTAGCTAAGTCATTACAGATAACACCAAAATACCAGTAGAAAAATGTGAGAAAGACATGGACAGCCTGCCTAAGGTGAACTGTAAATGACTAGGAAACAGCTGAGGGGAAAAGTTTACTCTCACTTACAATCAAAGAAATGCTAATTAGGGGCTGGCCACGAGGCCGAGTGGTTAAGTTCGCGCGCTCCGCTGCCGGCGGCCCAGTGTTTCGTTGGTTCGAATCCTGGGCGCAGACATGGCACCGCTCATCAAGCCACGCTGAGGCAGCGTCCCACGTACCACAACTAGAAGGACCCACAACGAAGAATATACAACTATGTACTGGGGGGCTTTGGGGAGAAAAAGGAAAAAATAAAATCTTTAAAAAAAAATGCTAATTAATGTGACTACTATTTTTGCCTATTAAATTTGCAAAAAGCCCAAAACTCTTTGGGCTCTACCACCATATTGAATGGCAACTTTTAAAATACTGCTGTCGGCTAAAACCTCCAGTACAATGTTGAATAGGACATTTTTGTTTCTGATTGTAGGGGGAAAGTACTCAGCCTTTCACCACTAAGTATGATGTTATCAGGCTGAGGAAATTCTCTTCTATTCCTAGTCTACAAAACATTCTTATCAGGCCTGGAAGTTAGATTTTGTCAAATACTTTTTCTGTTTTATTTCTACCATTCTGGCTATTTCTTCTTAGTCTCCTTTGCTGTCTTGTCTTCCACTAATGTTGGAGTTCCTCAAGGCTCAACCTATGCTGCCTTCTCTCCTCTTTCTACGCTCTTCCCACCCAAGAGCAATTTCATCTAGTTTCATGATTTTACATACCATCTATCTGCCAAATACTCCCACATCTCCAACCTAGACCAGTCATTCTAGCCCCCAACTCATATCACAGGATACATACCCAATAGCTCTACTCAGATGTCTCAGATATTTCAAAATAAACATGTCCAAAATAAAACATGATTTCCTGCTCCCAACCATGCTGAATGGATCTTGCTTTAAAACTCTTGACCACTCAACTTCAAGTAGACTCAATGTTGGGGAGAGCAAAAGAACTACATTTCCTTAGTGCAATCAATCTCTTCCTCTCAAGTCTGGACTCTAATGAGTAATTGTTTCATACCTTCTCCTCAAACCTATAAACCCTTGGCCAGCATCATCACTCTCAGATTATAATTCTGCTTCTTATTTAAATGAGAAGATGAATGCCATCAAAAGAGAATGTCTACAGATTCCTATCACCACATCTACCCACCTACTGGCATCTGTTCCACATACTCTGTCTTACCTATTTTTAATTATGGATGATCTTATCTATGCTCCTATCTCAGACCAACCTCTCCACTTGGCCACTGGATCTCTTCCTCTCCTCTGCTCCAGGACATTGCTCTAGCAATTCTCCCTGCTCTAGTCTATATTATCAATATTTCCCCTCTACTGGATTATTTCCATCAGCTAAACATAAAAACACTTTCAATTCCATATCCACCTGATGCTACCACCCCATGTCTCCATAAACCTTACATAAAACTTGAAAGAGCTGTCAACTTGCTATACTCAGTTCTTCTCTTCTCTCTTGAACCCACTCCAGTCAAGCTTATCTCCCCTAAACTCTACCCTAACTTCTTTTGTACAAGGTCACTTGTGACCTCTATATATGTTGCTGAATCCAAGGATCAAGTCTCAGTTCACAGTCTATAACCATTTGACATGAATAATCACCCTTCCTAATAACACCTTTTTCACTTGTCTTCCGAGACAGAACCAGCTTCTGGTGTTCTGGTTTTAATAACTCTTCCTCAGTCTGCTTTGCTGGAAACTGCTCATCCCCTCTAGCTCCAGAGAGAACCCCAATTTTAGTTCCTAGACCTTTTTATTCTAGGTAACTCACTTCATTGGTGATCTCATCCAGGCTCATGGCTTTAAGCACCATTTATGTGCTAACGAATCACATATATATACATCCTGCCCAGACCTCTCCCCTAAACTTGACTTTGCATCCGGCATATCTAACAAGCACCAGAAAATTAACATATCCAAAAGCGAGCTCCTTAGCTCTTCTCCCAAACCACTTTTCCCTATCAAAACAAATGACAACTCCATCCTTCCAGCTGCTTAGGCTCAAAACCCTGGAGTTTTCCCTGACTCTTCTCTTTCCCCTCCACCTCACATCTAATCCTTCAATAAATTCTACCTTTATATATCCAGACTCTAACCAGTGCCCACTTCCACTCTCCTCTTGCCTGGTTTATTACCATAGCTTCTGTTTTGGTTTCCTATTGCCACTATAACGTATTACCACAAAAACAGCTGAGTCTAAAACAACGCAAATGTATTACCTTATAGTTCTGGAGGTCAGAAGTCTAAAACGGGTCTTACAGAGCTAAAATCAAAGTGCCAGTAGCACTGTTCATTCTGGAGGCTCTAAGGGAGAATCTAGTCCTTGCCTTTTCCAACTTCTAGAGGCTGCCCACATTTCTTGGCTTGTGGCCACATCACTCCAACTCTTCCTTTCATGATCACATCTCCTTCTCTGACTCTGACACCCTTGCCTCCCTCATATAAGGACCCTTGTGAGTACACTGAGGACCCACCTGGATAATCTAGGATAATCTCATCATCTAAAGATCCTTAGTTTATTTACCTCTGCAAACTCCCTTTTGCCATATAAGGTAACATATTCACAGGCTTCAGAAATTAGGAAACGGATATCTTTGGGGGGCATTATTCTGCTTACCACAGCTTCCTGAGGGGTCTCTCTGCTCCCATCCTTCCTCAAAGAAGTCAGAGAGACCTTGTTAAAACCTGGGTTAGATCACGTCAATCCTCTACTGAAAAACACTTCAATGGCTTCCCATGTCTTTCAGAGTAAAAAGCAAAAGGCCTGGATCATGGCTCTAAAAGGTCTTACAGCACCCAAACTCCTGTTAGATATGTGACTCCCTTCTTCAAAGTCTCTGCATTTGCTGTTCCCTCTACCTGGAGCGCTCTCCCCTGACACCCTCCAAGTCTTGCTCTGTCATCTCCTTCAGGTCTTGGCTTCTACGTCACTTTCTCGGTGAGGTCTTTGTTGACTATCCCAACCATACAATTTAACGAACACAAAAACATTTGTGGGATGCAGCTAAAGCAGTGCTTTCAGAGAAATTTACAGCAGTAAATGTTTAAGTGTTACATTAGAAAAGGTCTCAAATCAATGATCTAAAAGCTTCCAACTTTAGAAACTACTAAAAGGGCAAATTAAACCCAAAGCAAGCAGAAGAAAATAACAGAGTAGCAATAGATGAAATACAAATTACCAAAGGTCATCCAAGAAGAAACAGCTAATCTGAATATCGTTGTATCTATTAAAGCAACTGAATTCATTGTTAAAAACTTTCCCAGGAAGAAAACTCCAGGCAAGGCATCTTCACTGGTAAATTCTCCCAAACAGATAAAGCATGACTAATACCAATTATACAGACTTTTCAAGAAAACAGAAGAGAAGGAAACACTTTCCAACTTTTATGATATGGAAATCAGACTTTACAAGACAAGAAAACAACAGATGAATTATCAAAATGCAAGCCTTACAAGGAGCAGCAACGTCTCTGGGGGCCTATTCGCTGCAGACCTCCCTTGCGGGGGGGCGGTACAGAAAATGCTGAGAGAAACTTTTGGTCAGAAGCATCTCCTTTGAGTTCTTCCGTGAAATTACTTTGTAAGAAAAGATTACAGACTATCAGAAGTGGAAAAGTGAGGTGATTCAAAGGTAGATGGTCCTATAATTGTGAAATAATAGATGAGTGAGAGCCAAGGCTGCAGGCTACCCTGGCATATTCTCTTACCACCTATAGGCCAGGTCTGTCTGGGTTTGTGCTTATTTGATGCTTGTCAAGCCTGTCAGCCATGAAAATGATCAGTGTCCCCCCAAGCACAATAGGAGAAGAAGCAATACGGAAGATAAATCTAAGGAGGCAGAAGAAAGAATGGACAATTTCCTAAGTTATTTCTCAATTTAGCTAGTGAGAAGTAAAAAGAAAGAAAGAAAGAAATGTAGATAAGCAGCAGCTTCAAATACTTAACTCACCCTTGTGTAGATTTCCAAGAAAAGCCATGCATTAAACCAGATTATATGATTTTTATTTTTGAGGAAGATTAGCCCTGAGCTAACATCTGCTGCCAATCCTCCTCTTTTTGCTGAGGAAGACTGGTCCTGAGCTAACATCCGTACCTATCTTCCTCTACTTTATATGTGGGACGCCTACCACAGCATGGCTTGACAGGCAGTACGTAGGTCCACACCCGGGATCCGAACTGGTGGACCTTGGGCCGCTGAAGCGGAACCTGCAAACTTAACAGCTGTGTCACCTGTCAGCCCTGGTTTTATGAATTAAAGTGCCAGAGTTGCAGTTATTTAAATTTGTGTTAACTTAATTTGCATTAAATTAACATACAATGCTCATTCTTGCATAATGAACTAAGAAAAATAAAATAATAAGTGAGATCATGTTCAAAATGCTCTCCTCCAATTTTAAAGACTCAGTTGTCAGAAACCTGCTGTTGGCAGGGTTTTGTTTTTCTCCCCTCCCCACTGGCCAGCACCAAATGAACTGAAGAACTGAAATATTTTAAGCAGCTACCGTGGACTAAGACTTGGGCACATCCACAAGCAAGATGATGTCAGAGATATGTGGGGTACAGATTCAGGTCCTTCCCCAAAACAGTTTGACTGTTTCCATGTAAAAGCATGTGGGGCAGGGGCTCTCTGCTCAGCTGGAGGTGGGTCCACTTTCTGACAGAGTGAGACAGCGCAGCCACAAAGCAGAAGGCAATGCAGGGAAGAAAGCTGACCTACTTCCTTTCTTGCTCATGGTAAGAGGAAAATCACCAAAAACTGTAGGTGCTTTTTTTCCCCCTAGTTGGGATCCTCCTCAACTCAACTTTAATATCTTAAATATTTGGAGTTAAAGTTGCCTAACTGCCAAAAAAGTTAGCACTTTAGAACAAAGTGTAGGTGGGACCAGGGAAAAGCAGCCCCTAGGCAAGCTGCACAAGGAGGGTGTCCCCAGCAGAGAGGCCAGGTCTGCCTACATGTAGCCACTGACGTGAGGCACAAAAAGCAGCTGGAAAAAAGCAACATGTATTCCATACTATGGACGGAGGTCGACACTAGCCTAAAAATAAAACAAAAAATACACTTTAAAAAATAACTGTTTGGCAGACGAATGGATAAAGAAGATGTGGTACATATATACAATGGAATACTACTCAGCTGCAAAACAGAACAAAATCATTCCATTTGCAATAACATGGATGGACCTTGAGAGAATGATGTTAAGTGAAATAAGCCAGCAAGAGAAAGATAATCTGTGTATGACTCCACTCATATGAGGAATTTAAAACTATGGACCAAGAACAGTTTAGTGGATACCAGGGGAAAGGTGGGGTGGGGGGTGGGCACAAAGGGTGAAGTGGTGCACCTACAACATGACTGACAAACATTAATGTACAACTGAAATTTCACAAGATTGTAACCTATCAATAACTCAATAAAAAAAAAAATGAAAAAAAAAAAAATGTTTGGGGCCAGCCTGTGGCATAGTGGTTAGGTCTGGTGCACTCCGCTTTGGTGGCCTGGGTTTGCAGGTTTGGATCTGAGGCGCAGACCTACACAACTCATCAGCCATACTATTGCAGCGAACCACATACAAAATAGAGGAAGACTGGCACAGATGTTAGCTCAGGGCTGCTCTTCCTCAAGCAAAAAAAGCAGAAGACTGGCAATGGATGTTAGCTCAGAGTGAATCTTGTTCAAAAAAAAACTGTCTACATGCTACAGCATATTAAACATTATCTTAAACTCCTGGTGAATTAACTAGCCTAGTTAAGTTAATTAACTTGCCTGGAGTCTATTTACCAAACAAGCCAGTGACTCTGGAGGGGAAGAACTCAGGGTTAGGACCCTCTGGCACCTAAGATCACTGCCCACCAACAGGCTGAAGAGTAAGGAGAGGGCTCCACTCTAATCCATCAGCTACCATGAAGAAGAGGCCCTTTGAGCATAAAACACATAGGCCAGAGTAGGCCAGATGCAGCTTCCAGAAAAGTTTGGTTTACTCTCCTCAAAGAATTAAAGAAATTTAAATTAGTTACTGATTGTCTAAAATTGAGACTTGACAGAAAAATCTGAATTGCTGACTTCTCTTTAAAAATAATGAAAGGATCTAGCAATAATGGGTTGGAGTGGGGTCACAGCTGCCTCATTTAGAAATGGCACATGCTACCCAGTTTGTCATTACCATGCCAATGCCTACTGTATTTGCCATTACTGAACCTGCCCAGCCCCGTTTTCGAGCAAGAGTAGGAGTGAGCCTAGGTGAGAATCTGGGAGAATAATCACACCCAGAGAAACACCTTTTTATCCAGGACAGATATGCAACATCAAGTGTGGTCTGGGCACTCTGTCTAAGCCCACTCTCCTTGAGGTCTCTTCTAGAAGGAGAAATGAAACTACAATGAAGAGGGAGAAACGATGCCTTCTGCTGGCAAGCTCAAACCCATGCAACATGGCCCAGCCACATGTTCTCTGCACACCATCATTTTCATCAGGGTCTACTAGACTCCCTCTTTGATTCTTTTCAAGGCTCTAAGATCATTTATATAAACACTCTTGGTAGGTGTGATCAGCGTATGTTACCATCTGTTTCAGGCTATATGTGAAAGCATTGTCGCTTTTCAAGCATTTCAAAACCAAATGGAGAACCAGACATTAAAAACAAAGTGCTGACAGGGTAAAAAGGCAAACTTGAGGAAAGAATGCCAAATCTTTAGAAATCTGCTCTAAATTTATCTTATACAACTTGGTCATCCATGAACTTTCTGCAGGTGACTGAATCCACTGTTGTTTATTATCAGTACCGCCATCAATCACCAGGAGATTTCATGACTGGATTAAAGCTGAGGAAATGTCCATCAGATAATGTGGATTCACAACTGGCCCATCACACAAATATTTAGACAAAGCAACTCTCACTGGCAAACTTATACATATAGTTGAGAATGAGAACAAATGCCCTAACTAATCTGTGTTCCAGTTAGCATCCCAGATTACTAACCAGGCTTTACTTATTTCGGTTGCCTACCTTGAATGCTGGGAATTATTTATATGAAAGAGCCAAAGTATTGGTCACAGTATATTTTAAAGTTGGTGGCAGACATAACATAGAAACTGCATTCCTGTGACCTCTAGTCTATGACTCCACTTCCTTTGCTTTATTCCCCTTTATTCGTGGTTACTGCTATCTGGCAGGACATTCAGAGAGAAGTTAACGCAAATCCTCGGAGTATGCCCAGGAGCATTCCTTATTTGGGAAATGAGAGAGGCAACCCCTTCCACTAAAACAGTACCTACACTGCTTAGAAACACCTGTGAGGGGCAGAGGCTACCGGGCCATACAAACAGGATCAGTACCCCTCACGGGAGGCAGGCAACATAGCGGGCACTTAACAAAGCAACCCTTATTCTGTGTGCTTCAGTCTTTCTCGAGGCCCAGATACTTAACACAGCCTCATCACCAGGCTCCAAAATGCCATTCAACGGAGAAAAGTTCTCAAGCTGTTCCTTCGGTAACTGGCTGAATCATGTGATTAATATCTATATTAGAAAGCCTCTTTAAGACATTACAGAGTCAGGGTTCTAGCTCTTGAATCTTGTTCCCTCCCACACAGAGATCCAAATACCGGGCATTAAGATGGAGTGTAGGTGGGCAGCTATTATACTTTTAGGCTTCCAGGACTGCCAGATGTTGCAGACAGCCCTCCCTCAAGGATGGTGCAGGCTGAGCAGTGTGGCCACTGCCCACCTCCATTTGCGAGTGGAGGACATTATGCATTTTTAATGAAGGGCAAGGGGTAGTAACATGTGATGCCCCAAGGAAATGTCACTTGAAGTTAAACATAAATTTCTCCAAGCTACATGGACTCTGGATCAGTGTTTTGTCCTCAAAGCTTCAATCTAAAATCTTAAAAACAAAACCAACAAAATAAACTTCATCTCCATTCTAACCAAAATCCAATTTGGTGGTACCTTAAACATCGCTGTTTGTACTTTACCTGAGGACAGAGGGCTTCTAGCTGGCTTGCAGACATCCGAACAAGCTTTACGCCTTCCTCATTGTTTGAGATGGAACAGGCCAAGTTGGCAACCTAGAAGAAGGAACACCATAGAAAGATCTTTGAGAATTTTTCTCTCTTGACTGCAAAGGAAAACAAATGTATACCTACCCCCATCCCTGACCTTTACAGAACAAATGACAAAAGCACCAATGGTGTTTTATTTCTCACAGACTGATTACCTGCTTATGAGGACCAACTTTTTAGCTCTATGCTAAGGAAATTATACAGAGTCATAATGCAGGTCACACTGAAAGTTGGTGGCAGAAACTTGAAAATCCCAGAGCCTGTAACTAACAAGCTTTACAAGCGCTCTAACCTGCCTTAACAGTAACTTCACAAAGAGGGTCTCCTGGTGTGGGCAATAATGCAAGAAAAGCTAAGGAACCAAGGGCATCAGGAAAGAATTGCTGGTATCTTCAAATAAAAATGTACTTTGCAGCTGTTTTCCAAGGAAGGAAATAAAAATTCTAAGTGCTACTTTCATTTGACAGGTGAATGGATGCTTACTTTAAGCAAAGATGAGGTTTATTTGAACACAAGGCTATTTTTCAAATAAAAAAAAATAGCATTAAAACATCAAGATGGACCCAAGGCCATCCTCATCAGACACGGAAAAAGAAACAAGGATGATGTCCCATATGTTAAGAGCAAAACTGTGCTTCAACTGGGTTCTCAAAAGCACTGACAGCTGGACTCTTTCCTGAATGATGCTACTTCATTTGAACTACAGTCTTTACCTTCCCATCCAACTGTCTCATTGACACTACTCATGTAGCCAGAAACAATCTTTCAAGTTGTGTCATACTTCCTGTGCTGCAGCTCTGACTGTGCTGAGAATGCTGCTCTGTAGCGACTACTAGGGCTGTGATCACTTATCCATGTTTCTAAATGAATAGGCTTGCCAATTCCATTAGCAATACCACGGACCAACTGAATACACGGTGCGGAGACACATCCTTCCCCAGCTGCAAATTGAGTTATGAATGATAGAGGCGTAGGTAGTTGAATATCAGAGGCACTTTCCGGGAATTTAAATGCCAGAGTAAACAAGGGCAATGGAAATAACCTTTGATTTTCACTCCTCCACCCAACTTAAGTACATAAAGGCATAAGAAAAATTATATACTATTAAGGCTGTTGTTTGCAGTGTTACAGTTAGGGATTATCAGCTTTCTGTAAGACTGCTAACTATCAGAATCCTGCAATGCCTAAACATAAAAATGCAGGGAAACTGAAAATTATACTCCCTGAAGATTACAATTCCACTTTCCGGTGTCAACTGGACCTGAGCAAAGAGGCACTTCTTTTCTTCATGATGACAATCTACAGAGCTGATTTTAGATTTCTCTTTGTTTAAAAATTACTGTAAAATATGACCTAAGCTGAATTTTGTAGAACATAAAACTTTAAAAAATATTATCCCTCAAATGTACATTTTACGATGTTACACGGAAGGAGAAAGCTTAAATTAGATGTGTTCATGAATCTGCACCTTCTACTGCATCACTGCCTAAAGAAGGCATTTTGAAAAACAAATATAAAATTTGAGGTTGATCGCTGAATTAGCAATTTGGAAGTGACAAAGATCCCTGGTAAGGTGAGTGAGTGTACTAATACCCAGCACCCCTGCCCACCATTTAGGAGGCCAGTCTGTCACTGTGTTTCTGCTTTCCACTCTCGAGTCACTACTAGTACAATTTTATTTCAATTTATATTCTTCCAATTTTGTGACTCTGTAGAACCCAGAAAAAATGCTTAAATTAAGAAGCAAAAAACTATACTAAATATTATCTACTACAGATCAGACACACGAGAGCGGTATGTGGCTAAGGCTGAAAGGCTGACTTTTGTAAACCATCTTTCCTGTTTCCTGATACAAATTCTAACAAAACTAAGGTTATGGAAGACTTGTTCTTTATTTTAAAACATTAGTTAAGAATGTTTCTGATGTACCGTTGAAGCAGTAATGTCCTACAAGAGTACACTACCCGTTTCAGGAGGCCGCCCTGCCTGGGCTGGGAGGAGGAAGCGGGCGCCTGTCACTGACAGTCTTCTCCAGATGAATGAGCTTCAATTCACCCTCCAGGGACAGAGCTACTCACTTCTAACAATGACAAATGTGCAAATGCAACATCTCAACCACAGCCCTCTAAGAGGCTAACCTCATGGACTGGTGCCAGGCTCAACTACAGTGAAAGCGGGGATGAGGGAAGGGGCTTCCTAAAGGCCTCCTTCTGGGACTCTAGAAATCTGGGATAGCAGTTAATACTAAGACTGAAGAAGATTCTAAAGTTTGAATTAAAAACACTCGGAGCAGCTAACTTCCAAAGAGAACCTGGCAGAGCTGAGACTTTGTAGGGCAATGAACAATATCCCTAGATTTGCTCTGGGAATAAATTATTATAATCTTTGTTACCACAGAAACCTGTGTATGAACAATTTAAACATCTTTGAGTCCTGCTAATCCAAGGAGTAGGCTAAGACTGACACTATGACTACTAGCTTTGAAATCAGGAGGGCCTCTTTTGCACTACTTCTGTCATGTTTCCTCGGACCTTGTAGAAGAGCAGAACATTTCAGAAAACTTGCAACTCCCTGGTAAAAAACAGCCCTGGGTTTTTGCTGGTTTCAGGAGTAGCCCAGTAACAATCTGTGCTGTGAAGGAAACACAAGCTGTTTCCCATTGCCCGCGGTAACTGCTCCTGGTTTTATCTTTGTCCCTTACCCTGGAACCTTGGCAGGAAGACAAGAAAAGATTTCTTTTTGTTCTTGGTAATAAATTAATGACCTACTCTCATAACAGCTTATACCCGCTATGGGAGTGAAACAAATGAGAAGAACTGTAGCATAGGGAGCTTTTAAGTGTAAATAGTGAAACCACGACTGAAGTAGCAGGCTGTAAGGATGAAACCCAAAACCGACATCACTTGCTATGCGGCTTTGGGTCAAACTACTACCCGAGTTTTCTTCTTTAAAATGGTTGAGTCTGAACTCTCAAAAAGTCCAAAATAACAGTAAGTCAACTTTTCCAAATCTGTCATATATAAAGTGAGAAGTCACAACTGCACATCATATAAATTCAGAACCACTCAAGAAATTTCTAACAATTACTCCCAAACCCACACAGGAAATGATGATGGAATAGAGGTTAAGCTTCTATCTCTCGAATTTCCAGGGAAAGGTGTTGGCTATCTTATTAGCAGGAACAAGATATCTTACCAAAATAAGAAGCTTGCATGGGTGATAGAAAAGTTCCAGAATGGATTGTGGTGACGGTTGCATAGCTCTGTAAATTTAGTAAAAATCATTGAATTGTATACTTAAAATGGGTGAATTTTATGGTATATAAATTATACCTCAATAATGCTGTTTTTAAAAAGAAATGCAGGGCTAAGCAGCTGAGTAAGGGAAATTAGCCAAGGCTAGAATGAGAAAAGCAGAAATTCAGAGAGGTAAGCAAGCACTGAAAACAATGTTTATGCGAGATGGAAGGTGTAGTGTTCTGTGATCAGATCTTGGGTTTTTAATGGGTCAATGCCGTGGGTCTCATAACGTAGATGCCTTAGATCAGAGACTGCACAGAGCTGGGACAGCCAAAAAGGCAACATCCTTAGTGAAAGAGTGAATTCAGAAAAAAGTCACCATGAAGAGGAAAATAGCAGAATACTTGCCAGAGTAAGCTCTAAGCATTCACTCAAGCAGAAAAATAAAAGGCCTGCCTTCCCCAAATTCTAACCCAAAGCTAGCCCTCCACAAGGATTTCAGTATACAAATTGTGTTACTCATATGGCCCAAAAAACTTTTAGGTTTAGGAGGTCATGTGTTAGTAGTATCCTTAAGCAATTAGCAGAAGTAAATATAAATGGAAATTTTCTCTGATGGAAAGCAATTTAAGCCCAGGCCTCAAAGAATTCCCAAATGCAAAATGCCAGGAATGTGAACTCAATAAAAAGTGCAGGAAGTATTTTTGCCCATCTTGGGCAAAAGTAAGCAAAAGAACTAACTGCATAATCAGATCCATAATGATTGCAGATACTCAAATGATCAAAAATGGAATATGAAATACTAAAAATGGAACATGCATTTCTCATGTTAACAGAAACTTTAAGATAGATTGAGAAGGTCTTCTATTCAACTACAAGGAATTTCAGAAGGAAAGAGAGAGAATGGGGAAGAGGCAGTACTGAAAGAGATAAAGGCTCAAAATTTTTCAGAGTGAACAAAATATAATTCTCAGATTTAGGAAGACAAATTCTAAGCAGGGTAAATAAAAAGAAATCCACACCCTGAGACACTGTAGAGAAGCTTTACAACAACAAAGACAAGAAGATTTTTTAAAAAGCCAGAAAGTAAATACAAATTGTCTACAAAGAAAGCTCAGTTAAGATTTCTGATTTCTCAACAGCAACAACAGAAGCCAGAGATAGGGAAATATCTTCAAATCACTCAAACGGGGGGAAATCATCCTAGGATAATATATCTACAGAAATTACTTTTTCAAGAATTAGGGCAAATAAAGACACTAAGACAAAACAAAAGCAAAAACAACCTGAGATCATCTACTCCAGACAGATCTCAGCCCCCACTAGAGGAATTTCTAACGAAGATGCTTCAGGAAGAAGGGAAGTAATCCCAGAAGGAAGCTTTAATATGCAAGAAGAAATGGAAAGCAATGAAAACATGGTATCAGGTAAAATTTCGGCATATGATGAACAAGTGAATAAAGCAATACCAACAGTGTCTAACTCACGGGACTAAAAATTAAGAGAACCAAAATACTGAAGAGCAATAATACTTAAATTAGAGAATGATTGAAGTTAAAACATTCTAAGATTCTTACATTGTTTCAGAAGGAGGAATAGATACTGATTAACCTTAACCTCTGAGTAAAATATGTATGCAAAAATATCCAGTTACTACTAATAAAACAGACAGTGTACGATTTCCAAACAAGAAGAGGGGTAACAATATGAGGAGGTGGGAGGACTCAATCCCAAAGAGAGAAGGAGAGCTAGAGAAGGAGAGATGGAAGCAGCACAGGGTTAAGAAAGAGAAAGACAGAGAAGAAAATGCAATAGTAAAAATGAACCCAAAACTCATAACGATAATGAATGTGTATGTACTAAACTCTCTAACAGGGGGAAAAAACTCTGCTAAACTGAATAACAATAACTAAAAATATGCTCTTTATAGATACTTTTAAAACATAAAGAAAGAGAAAGGTGGAACATTATTTTTAAAACAAATGAAAGCTACACTGCGAGGACCAGGAGGAAGCACTGGACTCACAGCCCTCCGTCCTCCCAATATTGTCACTGGGAGGCTGAAGGCCACATGCTGGTTTGACCTCTCACCAGATCATAGCTGTGTGGATCTCAACTCAGTGGTAACTGAATGTTAAGACCATGCCTTTTTAGAGGGAACTTACAAGGAAAAAAAAATCACGAGGAATCTGTCACTGTATTTAAACATAATATTAAAATGTTGAGGACGCTATCTATTTAATTATTCACTGTCCCTTATATTAAAGCCCCATGTGAGGATTTTTTTTCTACATCTTATTTTTAGGATAGGCTTATCTTCCATGAAAAAATGGCATACTTCCTCCATTCTAAAGACCAGAACTACACAACTATTGTGTTTCATCCTTTCCTCCTTGCTACCAAAGTACAGTGCCAAACTCAAACTCAAGCACGGCAATTATAATTCATAATTGTGTTATTCTTTTTCTAAGTCCTGATTTTCTACATCTACTTTATTTTACCATACACGTTTTTGTTCAAAATAAGCCATGCCAAATCTAATTTTAGGAAGAGGCGGGATATAAACACAAGCATCTCTACTCTAGTAACAGGATTAGAAATAGTGAATTTACTAAAACATCATAAACTATTTTAAACAGCTTGGCTATTTGATATTTTTTAAAGGGTTTCATTTGCAGATCACCACTTGGATGATATTGTAATCATTTCCATTTACGTGGGATCACATGGACTACTTACAAAGTTCCCTATTTCTATCTAAGTGCATGGATAATCTACCAGTAAAGCTAGAAAGGAGGCCTGTCTAAACATTAGTCCATCAGCTCTACTCATGAGAAAACAGGAGGGCCTACAGTCTTTTCTGGAGCAGAGTCAGAGTTGGGCAAAGTGCTTCCTTACTCATTCCTACTGACGCTCCAAGAGAAAAGAATCCAGATGGTCCTTGAGAACAAGGTTCATCCACTGCTTTCACTTGACCATCCCAAAATTTGACTAGGTGGTTAAGTTCAGCCAAAAAAAAGCTTGTTTAAGGGTAAGGTGTTAGAATAGCATATGTAAGACACTTTTGTCTCACACTACTCAATCCAACTAAACTTACAGACCCTTGAAACTGTGAGATAACCAATCTCAATATGCTTGGAAAAATCTTCTGGAATCCAAGGTCAGCATTCTTCCCAAGAACACCTGAGTGCTTTCATGCAAACATCCTAAAAAATTGAAGCTTCATTTAATTTGCTATTTGCAAGAATTCAGCCTACAATATTATGCAAAGGCACTGAGAAAATACCTGAGATGTCACAGGTAGATCATATAAGGTCAGTGTTTAATTCAAATGCTCCTTACAGAACCTTCTTCAAGGCCACTTTACTGCGCATTATCAGCACACCACAGACTAAAAGTTATAATGCAGATCATTCAATTTGCAGTTAAAATACACATTTCAAGCCAATAAAGCCATACCCTATGAAGTCCTGGATAATGGGAAATACTTGGCAGGGGGAGGGGGAGGAGACAAGCAATAATAATCCAGCTCAAAAGCATACCAGTTACATTTACTTTTTGGTTCTTCACTCATAAGGCAATGAACAAGATACTATCTTATTGTAGCAAGTTCATTATAACAAGAGGCCCGTTTTAATACAATGTCTGGGGTTGAGGGAAAAGGGATACTAAATGATATATGGTTTTTATAGGCATGGTTTCATGAACGGCATTTTTCCTATTTCATTCTCGATTGACAAATTTGAAAAGAACTCAGAAGAGGACAAAATTAAAAAGGGAAAACTGATTGCTCTTTAGCTATTAAGCTCCCACAGTCAAAGGAGTTGGGCAAAGAATGAAGCAATTAAAAAGGACACATGGGTGTTGCATTATTGACAAAAAGGTTAATATTTCTGACAGAAAATAAATTTTTCACTTCAATACACTAAATCAAAGAGCAACATAAAGAAATCATTAACTTGATATGAGAGAAAGTCAGGCATAAAAGGTAGTATTGTTACCTTGAAGCACAACCATGCCCTTTTATAAACAGATGAAAGAAAAGCTCTAGTGCTATACTCCAGAACAGAAGAAAACGGTGAAGAGAAGGGTCACCCAGCTCACCCATACTGACCCTCAGCTCCTGCTCTTCCCATGGGCCTTGGGGGCACACAGCCTCTACACATCCTTCACATAAGAAAAGGGGCTTCAATACCATGTGGGGAGGTACTGGATTCCACTGACAATTGTGGTGTGAGGCATCAGAGGTCCTAGCCAGACCCTGAGAAACCTCATGGCAAACACTTAATTTGCCTTTCAAGGAAAATCACAAAAGTCATTTAATAACTTTAAGGATCCAAGAGGCAGCCAGCACCACACAGCCTTCCAGACACTAACTGTGTGCACACAGAGGGACTGGAGAAATTTACTTCCGCTCATAAAACTCAAGAGTCAGTATGTGGTTTTTATTCTTGAAACTAATCTTGCATTTCCATAATGTGATACACAAAGAAGGCACCATAAAAGGTTTCCATTTCTAAGTGGGTGGTATCCCTAATACTACTCAGAAACTATTAACACATTTGAAGCAACTTTACACGACACCCCAAATTAAAGCATAACCTTTTTATACTTTTTTGTTTGTTTGTTTGAGGGGGAAAGTATTTCCATTAAAGCAGTAAATAAGACTTCCAAAAATCAACTTAGCAAGAGCCAACACATCTGCTCCAATTTTATTTTGGTCATGTATTAAAATACTGCTTAAATAACAGCTTTTGCTCAGCTTCCATTTCAAACACTGATAAAATGGATACATTTTTTCACATATCATCTCAGCACCATTTATACCACATTATGCAAAATATACACACTATATAAATTTATTTTGATTGTTTCTCTTTCTAGTAGAAGGTAATCTTCATGAGGGTAGAGATTTTTATTTTATTCACTACTACGTCCCTAATGCCCAGAACAGTGAATGAGACATATTAGGAACTCTATAAATATTTGCTATAAGAAACTATTACAATTTTTTTTCTCCCTCAACTACTGCAAGTTTGCTATAGGTTTTTGAAAGCTTTGTTCTAGCACAAGAAAATAATGCTCAAATCAACATTACTTAACCTTAAAGAAAGTCTCCCAATTTTTCCCATTATCTCCTCATCCCAAAAGATTTCACAATTCATCCTATGGTGTACACATTACACAGAATGATGCATTACGATGCTCTTTGGTACAAACATTATAATACTTCAGAATAAGATAAATCTCACTAACAATGAGGTTCAGTCATAATGTAGAGCTCTGCATTTCTCAAAGTATAATCCTCAGACCACTCAGTCAGAATCTCTGGGAACAGTGGCCCAGGAATCTGAATATTGAGCACCTGGAGAACCAGGAGATCCATTCATCTAATAGTTACTGAGCACCTACTATGTTCCAGGCACTGTTCTAGGCCCACGTTCTCAAAGAAATGACAGTCTACTGGAGTATGGGGTGGGGAGCAGACAAGTAAGAAAATGAAACAAACTCAATATTCAGATAGTGAGAAGTATCATGCAGGATATAAAACAAGTAACAGGATGAAAAATTACTGGTGGAGGGATGGATGGAGGGAATGAGGGATCTGAGAAAGGCTCTCTACAGAAGTAACACTTGAGCAGAGACCTGTAGGATGAGAAGTGGGCAGAGCATTCCAGGCAGAGGGCCCAAGGAGCACAGAGGACATAAGGTAGTAACACGTTTGGGGGTGGTCAAAGAGGAAGAAGTAGTCAAGTATGGGGGGCTGGAAGGCAAGGGAGACACAGGATTAGAGGCCGTTCAAAAGGCCAGCAGAGTACCTTACGGACCATGATCAAGAATCTGGATTTTATCCTATGTGTGCCTGGAAGCCAAGGGGGAGTCAATCGGCCCTGAAGCAAAGGAATGACATGATCTGATTTAAAGGGATTATGTTGGCCACTTTGCAAAAAAGAGACTAGAGCAGGACAAAAGGGCAAGCAAAAGAATCAGTTAGGAGACTGCTGCAGAAGTCTAGCAAGAGATGATGGCTTGGACTAGGGAGGTGATTATGGAAATAAAGAAGAGTAGAATGATTTGGGGGCTTGTAGATTAAATATAAAACATGAGGGAAAAGAATAATTAAGGACGACTCCTAGATTTTTGGCTTGAGAAATTAAGTGGGACACTGGCCAAAGGGAAAAAAACACAAAAAAAGTACAAGGATGTTTATCAGACCATACATGTAGCAACCTAAATAACCTAAATACCTAATGGTAGGGGACTGGTTAATTAAATGAACTAGTAAGCAATCAATATAAATGCTGTAAATGAGTACAACATAGAAAAATGGCCATGACATGATAAGGAGGGAGAAAACAAATTATGTAATAATATATTACGGTATCATTTTGCATCAAAAACCAAACCAGTATGATACCATCAATTTTGTGTATTTTTTAAAAAACCAACATTTAAAAAACATATAGATAAAATAACAGTTAATTTGCTCCCAAATGTTACTTGGTTTTCTTTGTGCTTTTCTTTATTTTCCAATTTCTAAAATGAACTTTTATTTCTTTTATAGTGTTTTTGTAAAGCTATATTTTAAAATGGCAGTGTCCCCAAACTGCACCTAATCTAAACTGGCACTTTATCTTTTCTCTCCAAGCACCTTGTTGCAAAGGGATGCTTTCAGAGGCTCTTGTAATTTCTCTAATAAAGAAGTTGGGCAAATGAGCCTAAGTGGTACTGCCACAGAGCCCTGGGTAAACTCTGGCTGGTGAGAGTTTCACGTGAGTCTAGATCCCCACTGCAGGAATTACAGAGCATCCCCAAATGGTTCTGGGAAGACGCTTGGCTTTACTTCAGTGTTGAAGAGCACACTTCTAATACCCAATAACTTAGACTACATACTTTAGAGATCAGATGTGAGATGAGTCCATTTAACCTCAAGGAGTGCTATCCGATGTATAGCGGGACAAGTGTTTATGGGGAAAATTGGGGAGACGGGGATTACTCTGTAGCACATTAACAGAACCTTCTCTGGGAAGCAGACAGGCAGCTGGAATCCACAAAGCTGCCAGAATATAAACTATGCTTCCTATAGTTACCCCAATTTTAATGGAGGGATCATGGAAGATATTGAAAAGGACGTGAGGGGAGTAGTGTAGACATGTTTTATCTAGATAATTTAGAGAGCAAGATAAAAATTTAAAAATTCTTAACTGCTGAAAGGCCAACTACATACAAAAAATTGTTCAATGAAGAGAAATGATTTCTAGTAGCAAACTGAAAGGTTCTATCCTATGCCTTCTTGGATAAGATTTCCTGCCCCGCCCCCCACTGAGGAAGATTCACTCTGAGCTAACATCCATTGCCAATCTTCCTCTATTTTTTTTATATGTGAACTGTCACCACAGCATGGCCACTGACAGATCAGCGGTGTAGGTCTGCACCCAGGAACTGAACCCAGGCCGCTGAAGTGGAGCGCACTGAACTTAACCACTAGGCCACAGGGGCTGGACCCTAGACAACATTTTTTAAACATCAGATTGGATAAAAGATATGCTTATTTTAAAAAAAAGAAAGAAAGAACGTATGTTTGGAAGGGGCAGTCAACAACTTTAAGAGCAATGCCAACAACAATCCTGACATGATAGAACAGTAGACTGAATCTACGAAGTTTACATCATATGGATATCATTTACCCATATGGATGAGTGACAAAACCAAAGAGAGAGCCAAATAACCAACTGCACCCACACAGACAAGAATGGAGAAGACGGGACAGAGCAGCAGCACCTCAGGAGGGAAAACCCTGGGTGGGGAGTGACTGTGAGCTCAGTGGGAATCACAGAGCAAGGTCACAGCCCAAAAGGCTAAAGCCATCCTGGGATACACTGGTCAGAGTCGCCTTCCAGAATGATGGAGGCCTCAGCTGCTCTATCTTGGTCGCCCTGCCCCTGGAGCAGGTGTTCAGTAAGGCCTGGCACTTGAGCGGCGAGCATTCAGTAAACAGACGCAATGAAGAGAGACTCTGAAAGGCGTGAGAAAATCATCTAGACCAGTGCTGTTCAAGAGAAATATAATGTGAGCCACGTAAAAATTTTTAAATTTCTCAATAGCCATATTAAAAAAGGTGAAATCAGCAAAAATAGTTAATTTAATCACAAGGTATTACACTTCAACATATAATCAATATAAAAAATTAACGAGATATTTTACATTCTTTGTTTCCATTCCACATCTTCGAAATCAGGTGTGTATTTTACACTTATAGCTCCTCTCAATCACATGTACATAGCAGTGAGAAGGTGGACAGGGGTAGTTCCAGAGAAGGAGACTGTGCCTCCTCTTTCCTAACAACCAGAGAATCCACCAGTGGAACAGGCTGCCTCGGGAGAGGGGGAGTTTCCCACTACAGAAAGAGTCCAAGAAAGGAAAGTGACAATACAGGGATGTTACACAGAGGGGATTTACACACCAGAGTGAAAAGGATTCTATGAGAAAGAACCACTCACTGTGGTGTGAAGAGATGGACCCAATTCCCTGGAGAAAACAGAAAACCTGGCTCCTAAGGGGAGAACTTAAGGGAAAAGAAGAATTCAAACAATGCAAGGAGCACCAGATAAGAGAAGTGGTAAGTCACTGGGTAAGTGGCCACAAACAGGATCTACACAAATCTGCAGGAAACAAACCTGCCCTGTCTTGCCTCTTCCATGTGGCGTTTATGGCTGTGTAGCAGGCTACCTGAAAACCATGCATCCCATACACGTTCAACATGGGGAGGTGTTACATAATGAAGAATGTCTAGTCTTTGTCCTGGATTCCCTGGGAGAGAACTTCTAAATCCTTGAGATTTCGTAGTGTCTTTGTTATTCATCGTTGGCCCTGATAGTTTATGCTAATGAGGTAACTCCTGCTGAGCCACTAGATGTTATGCTAATGAGATTGCTGAGGATGGAGTAGGGCACCATGCCAACCATGTGATTAGAGGATTGGGACTTTCAGGAGAGCCCAAACTCCAGGGGAAAGGAAGAAGGACTGGACTGAGTTCAATTAAATCATGATTCTATCAATCATGCCTACATAATGAAACTCCAATAATAACTCTGGACACTGAAACTCAAGGGAGCTTCCTGGTTGGTGAACCATCTATGTGCCAGGAGGGTGACATGTCCTGATTCCACAGGGAGAGGGCAGGAAACACTAACTTGGGGCCTTCTCATGCTTCATCCTATGTATCTCTTCATTTGGCAGGTCCTGATTTGTATCCTTTACAATAAAATATAATAAGTATAGCACTCTGCTGAATACTATGAGTTGTTCTAGCAAAATAACCTGAAGTGGGCCATGGGAAACCCCCAAATTTGTAGCCAGTTGGTCAGAAGTACAAGAGGCCTGGGGACCCCCAAACTTGCAGCTGGCATTTAATGTGAGGGCAGTATAGTGAGGGCGTTCATGGGAACTCCTAAATTTATAGCCAGTTGGGTCAGAAGTGCAGGTGAGCTGGGGACCCCCTAACTTGCAGCTTGCATCTACAGTGAGGACACTCTTGTTGGGGACCAGGCACTTTACCTGTGGGGTCTGTGCTAACTCCAAGTGGTTAGCGGCAGAACCGTATTGTAGTACTTTAGGAGGACAAACATATCTGGCAGAATTCTAAGTGGCTACAGAATCTGAGCCCTTCCTTTCCTGCCAGAGAACTATCAACCACCAGCCCTACTCAACTTTCTCTTAGCACTCTTACTTCCCCCTAAACCTCTAGGAAAAATGGCAAACGGGCCCTAAAATCAAAGTTGGCCTGCAGACATTTACTCCATTTAAGAAGGAACTAACGAAATGAAAGGAAGAAGTTAGGAAATTAACAAAACAACCACAAGAAGTATTTTACCTTTGCTTAAAACGCTTCTCTCACTAGTTCAGTGTTCCATTATAACACAAAATTGTGTGGGGAGGAGAAACCTTGTCAATGAAGAATAAAGTTCTGCCTTGAGTGAGGCATTTGAGGCTTTTATAACACTTTAAAAACTCATTTCCTTTTCACACACATATGCAATTATATATCCTAGTATCTCCATTACCATAAATGTAATTTAACTGTTTGCAAAATGGCACTACAAAGCCTTTGGTTATACTTCAAAAGCAATGAAAAGCCATGTGTCATTTAATACATGTATAATATGTATGGGGGGTGAAGGGTGTGGAGGGCACAGAGAGGGGAAAGAGGTGAGAAAAGGGTCAGAACTGAGTTGTAAAAGGGAACACGAAATTCTAAGCTCTAAAGGGCCCTTGGTGAGTAATGTTCAGAATTAAATAAAAAGTATAAGCATGGACAAAGCTCCAGGAGCAAGGTCTCCAAAGCCACCAGGTCCATATAATGCTTCTCACTGGGCATAAGGCTGTCAACTAAGTCACTGAACTTGAGTGGTACAGCCCTTTTTGTTGGAGGGACGCAAGCCAGGTGATCTGAGGCAAGTCTTCTAACCTCTCTAAGTGTCAAGTTCCCTTACCTCAGCAATGTTACCATGGAAAGTCATTGTATTTGCATACACCTGGTACACAGTAGGTGCTCAGTAAGTGTCAGCTGTGTTAGCTAGAGAGGCTGAGGATGACACAGCAGCCCCTAAGAAAGGACCCTCCAGCTGCAGTACAGACAAGGGTTGCCCTCTGAGGTTCAGCTGCCACACTGAGCCCTTTCTCATGCCATTACTGGAACCTGTTATCCAAGGCTGGGGGCTGGTAGAGTTCCTGCTTCCTGCCTCACAGGCACACTTTTTAATATGTAGGCTACTTACAGGAGGTTGGCTTCCTGAAGACAATCTTTGTACATGTGGAGGTTACACCTCATGCTGTCATGTGACTACTGTGAACAAGATTACGCTTAACGGAGACACAAAATGAAAGTCATCTGATTTTAATTCCAAATGCCAAAATCATTAACTTGAATAGCAGACTGACCTATGTATTCTGTACATAATTAATTCAGGTCAGAATAACACTTAACGTTCAAAGCAAACTAGATGTAAAATTAGTAATTCATTTAACATGATTACTACGTTTTCCTTGGAATATTTTTATGTTATTCACCTGGCCTAATGTCACTATAAATCCAAATGCACAAGACACACATTTTACATAAACGGTTCATTTTCTGTTCTTACATAATGACCAAGTTACCAAATGGTCTATGGAATATCTTTTCCAAATACTGGATGTTTTACATTTAAGGTTACAAAATCAAACAATTTGAGTATATGCTTACCATGTGTCAAATTTTTGAAATAAAGTAATAATGAATAAATTAAACGATTATATAATTTCAGTTATCAAAAGGCAGGAGCAAGCCTAACCTACCTGGAAATTAAATAGCAATTCACTCCTCCTCCTTCTTGTCACTTAACAAACCAACCACTTATAGATTTCTACTCTTCAAACATATCAAATTAGCAGCATGTTAGAGCTCGGTTTCTTCAATTTTAGAACAAGATGATTAGGCTGAGTCTATGTCTCAGGCAAGGTTAAGCACTTGACACACACCATCTCTTTTAGACCTCAAAATAATTCTGAGATAGGTATCATTAGTATCCTCATTTTACAGACTAGAAATGGGAATTCAGAAAGGTTAAGTAATAATTTGCCAGGATGCAAGCCCAGGCAGTGCAATTCTTGAGCTCTAGCTTCTAGCCACTACTTCATCCTACAGTGTCTTCTGAGTTTAGGCATGTCATGATCTATCTTTATCTGCATTAACATTAAGTGGAGATGTTAAGTTTCCAAGATAGGGACTATCTATATTTAATCATGTACATAATTAATGTAAACTGACCAATAATGAAAGACTTTCATTTTATACATATTGTATACCAGGTGAGCCCCCAAAATTTTCAGCTGATTAAATAATGTGATTAAAAATCACCATTCTCCACCAAATTACCTACAGTTAATAAAGCTTACCTCAATCAATTTGTTGGCATGTTCACGGAAGACTTGAGCATATTCCTTAACTTCTTTCTCATTTCCATTCTTTGCAGCTTCAATCAATACTAAAAGTGGGACGTTGGTTTCCAGGAATGAATCCGAAACATGGTCCATGACAGCTTTGCGGAGCTAATAATTGAATTGTAAAAATTTTATTTTATTTCTACCAAGAAGCTAAATTGCTTTTTTCTCTTGTAGTTTTAAATCTAGTGAAAGCTTGGCTTCACAATAGCATGGCTGTACTTGTATGAGGACCCTTCATGGAAGCCATGCTGTTATATAATCTGCAACATAGGCAACACAATCATGGAGATAACGATTTACACTACAGTTACAGCATATCAGCAACAGAATCTCAGTTTTCAAGATAATATCCTTTTTTCTTGAGAATTACAAAACCAAAGCTTGTATCTTAAAGGAATAACTCAAAACTGAATAGACAGCAGCTCTGGGTTGAACTGGCACATAGCCTTGGAATATACGTAATCAGCCTAACTGGCTAAATAAAAATGAGAAGAGAGGAAAACAGCACTTTCTGGTTTATCTGTTCAGGGTTAGCACACCATGAACCTTAAAACTGAAAGGTTATCTTTATAACTAATTCACCAAAAGGAAAATGAATAAAGATACACTCCACCTTTAATTTTGCTTTATATTAAGACATGAATAACAAAATATATCTTCACTAAGTGTAGAAATTATTTCTACAATTTCTTTTTCTTTTTCTTTTTTTTTTTTTTTGAGGAAAATTGGCCCTGAGCTAACACCTGCCGCCAATCCTCCTCTCTTTGCTGAGGAAGACTGGCCCTGAGCTAACATCCGTGCCCATCTTCCTCTACTTTATATGTGGGACGCCTACCACAGCATGGCTTGCCAAGCGGTGCCATGTCCGCACCCAAGATCTGAACCGGCGAATCCCGGGCCTCTGAAGCAGAACGTGCGCATTTAACCACTGCACCACCAGGCCAGCCCCTACAATTTTTTTAAAAATCTTAATACATTGTTTTATAAATCCAATGCTACTGGGTTTTTCTTTTCCTCTGAGGAAGATTAGCCCCGAGCTAACATCTGTGCCAATCTTCCTCTACTTTATACTTGGGTCGCTGCCACAGCATGGCTGACAAGTGGTGTAGGTCCACACCCAGGGTCTGAACCTGTGAACCTGGGCCACCAAAGCAGAGCATGCTGATCTTAACCACTAGGCCATGGGGCCAGCCCCCTCAACTACATTTTTTTTCTTTTCCCCAAATCCCACCAGTACTAGCTGCATATCCTAGTTGTGGGTCCTTCCAGTTGTGGCATGTGGGACGCCACCTCAGCATGGCTTGACAAGCGGTGCCATGTCCACACTCAGGATTCGAACCAGTGAAACCCTGGGCCGCCGAAGCAGAGTACACGAACTTAACCACTTGGCCACGGGGCCGGCCCCTCAACTACATTTTTTAAAGACTAAAACTAAATTCGATTCCAAACTATTAATGAGATTATTTAACATTAAATGAAGAGATTCTCTCCTCTGTATTTACTACCTCAGAAAATTGAGTACCCCAAATATCTCCAGACCCACCGTATTTGTACTAGAAACACATCTCCACCAAGGATCTAAGGGAACTGTGAGTGTGCTATCAGAACAGGGCAAGTCAAATAAATTACTCCAATTTCTGTCTCTACTATTTGTAAACTAATATCACAAGATCCTTCAGGGTACTTTCACATGTCCCCAAGTCATGGTAAATTGATTTTCTTACCTGTACATCCTTTTCACATGAGAGCTAATTTATTCAGTCTATCCCAGTGGGACTGTATTATTCTAGATCCCCAAGAGATTTTAGTAGCCATTTAAAAGTTTATTAGCAACAAAACAGAGACAGATAGTCTGTTTCCTGTGAAAATCCATCCTTTACTCCAATAAAAGATAGAGGTCCAATATTTATTGAGATTTTATAACCAAAACTACAAAATTGAGAACTTGGGGAAACAATCAGCACTTTCTTTCAGCTTACCTGTCTACGCAAGTCCCTCGTCTTCTTGGTCATTTTATCTATTGCAGAATTGAGTGCATCACTTCTTTCTTTACGTCCAGCCTGGAAAAAAAGGAAAGAGATGCACATTTTAGCAATTCACAGGGAAATTTAATGATAGCTGACAGCTATCTGTGCTCAAATCCACACTGAGAAAACAATCAATTGTTTTGGCCCAAAGCTGGAAAATAAGGAGGGGAGAGGGAGGGTGAAGAACCATGTGGCTTTGTTCATAAAAAACTAACCTTACAACTCTTAGCCTCCACATTATCCCATGATGGGAATTGAGGGAGTTTTTCCAAAATAAAAGAAGGCAACAGATAAGACTTTCGTTTAACGTTTCCCTTAAAAAATTAAATTTATATTTTAATTCAAGGTTCAGCATACACCAATTTCATTAAGGAACCAGCCCTCCTTGAACTGCAAGCAAGAACAGGTTACACCTGATTTTGATGAACTCTGAGATTTGAAGGACATCAAAATGGGAAAGATGGCATCTGGCACTAAAACAATGTGAAACAACAAATTTTAAGACTAAGATAAACCATCATAGGTCAGAGTTAATGATGTATATTATGCAGCTCGAACAAGAATGTTTTGTAAGATTACTTCAGCCCTATTTTTTTAAATTCTAAGCTGAGCTTAATGCAATTGTACTGCACAGAAAAGAACATATTAGCCACCCTGAGAAAGGTATATAAATCAGCATTTCTTCAGAGGTCAAGGGGTCAAGTTGAAATTTGCCCCAGAGAACATTCTAAGCAGACTCAAAATAGATCATAGTTGAAAGAAAAGGGACAAAAGTAGTTATCCCAGGTAGAGCTAGCCATGTGCTTGGAAATACCTAGTAAGACATCAGCTAGGTTAAACTAGGAAGTATATTAAAAGTTTTTCCTTATAAAATGCCCAGCCAATAAATGTGGCTCTTTTTGTAAAACATAGTAATCACAGGAAAGATACAAATGGACAAAGAAATTTAACCCAGTGTTCTACCTTTGGCTGCTCTCATGACATTCTGCTATGGACATGCCATCAATACATAAGCCAGCACAGCAAATGAATGGTTGGGGATGAGGGAAATGTGGTTATACATTTTCTGAGGGCCTTTTATGTACATTTGTTACACACTTTCTTTCTTACTCCCAATCTGTTAAAAGGGAACAATGACACTTGTCCCTCTGCCCTCATCTCTATGGACTATTAGAGGAGAAAAGAGAAGGAATATTGGGGATACAGGTTATTTAGCAGAGGACAGAAAGGAGACAAGAGGGGAATTATGAATATTAAGAGTGGAAAATAAGTGATAAATTGATATGGTCACTATCAAATCTGGTCAAGGTCGCATCCCTTACCTTTCTCCACAATACTCTTGGTACTGCCAATAAAATTAAGCAGTCGACTAATGTTAATGGGTAAAAAAGAGTCTCAACAAAAACTGATTCAGGTATGAGAATTTCTACCTGCAAGAATAAACTGATTTACTCACGGCCATCAGTAACAAAAGAAAAGACAATCTATCTCAGAGATCAAAATACCAGGATCTAAGGCAAAGGCGGATAAAATTGAAGAGATTTTTTAAAACATCAAACTGACCTCATAATTAATGCTTTAATCAGGAAGGTCTCAGCACATTCCTTGGACACTCACTTCAAGAAAATTTCTCTAACTAAACCCAGTAAAGTTTGTCAATGTACCTAGCCACATATTTTGGATGTTTCTAACAGATTATTTATTCCAGAAAGTATCTGTTATCTGAAACCCAAAGGTTGGGCTCAATGACCTCATGAGAGCCCAATCCCCTGTAACCTCAAATGCCCAGAAATTTCCTCAATTTACTTTGAAAGTTATATAAAAGCAAATTCTTAAACTTGACTTTTGAGGGAATTAGAGTCGTGCAGCAAAATTCACTTTAAGACCCAACCCACACCATGAATCTGTTAATTCTGTCTTTGTCAAACTACTCTAAAAATCAATTTGTCTTTCTTGTTACTTGGGAAATAGAGGTTTATGCCTCATTAATCAGAAGGGGACAGTTCAGAAGTTTATTTACTGAAGCTTGTAGGTTATACTAGACTGACCATCTTTTAAATCAAAGCATTCCTTTAAAAAAAAAAAAAGATCCAAATAACAAGTTTAGGGTTCCAATCATTTAAAATATAATAGGGATGCATTCACAACAACGTGGATGGACCTCGAGGGTATTATGTTAAGCGAAATAAGCCAGTCAGAGAAAGATGAACTCTATATGACTCCACTCATAGGTGGAAGTTAGTATATTGATAAGGAGATCTGATCGGTGGTTACCAGGGAAAAGGGGGGATGGGGGGAGGGTACAGCGGGGGAAGTGGTGTACCCACAACATGACTAACAAAAATGTACAACTGAAATCTCAAGGTTGTAATCTATCATAACATTAATAAAAAATATATATATATAATAGGGATGAGTACACACACAATACACACACTTACAACCTTAACAATGAGCATGATGAAAGCAGAAAGCTTGCTGATCTATAAAACGTGATTTTACTTCTCTTTGAAATTAACGCTGTTATGATTTTTTATGTCTAGTTTTATCTAGGCCAAAGTAAAGCTGCTCAATGAATCTTTAAAATAAGTGACTCTCAGCTCCCACCTAGCTAAGACTCTATTCCCCAGAGCAGAGAGAGACCACCTAGGTTCACTCAATTTTGATATGTATGTTCCTGGTAAGCAATGACAAAGGGCTTTCTAAAAAAAGATAAGGTATGTTTGGATTTTAACATAAAGCTTCTCCTCAGCAAGTAAATATCAGCTGAGCTGAGGAGAAGCAAAGGTTATCAGGTGGGATGGCCTCTAGCAACACAGTTCTAGCCAAGATAGTGAAAGGGCTTTCAAAACTCATCTTTAGCAGAAGCATGAAGAAGCCACTCCACCTTCCTCCTGTGTGGACAGACTTCTATTTATTTAGACACACTCTTTACTGAGCACCTACTCTGAATCCATTGGAATGGGCAGGACTAGCCATTATCTTTCTCTGAAAGGGTTTATAATCTGAGATAAAATGATTCAGAGCAACACCTAATTCAGCAATACCCTGTATCGTGCTGGGTCTGGTAGGAGTTCTGAATGATGTTACAGTGGGTCAGAGTAGTAAGTAAAAACTATACAGAAGGTTATATTTAAGTTAGGCACTGGTTTTTTAAAAAGTATTAAGAACTAGAATTTCCTGGAGCAGTTTACTCACTTGGTGGTGACTTCTGAAAGAAGCATTTTTTTTCTTCCAAAGAACCACTTCCTGCTTCACAAAGAGTAAGCATTCTCCTATAACCAGTTCACAACTACTCCAACCACTCCAACCTTTGCCACAAATGACAGCAGGTCTCAGTGCTCCACCTGCTGCATATACATCCATCAATTTCTCACCCATACCCTACCAGCTCTCAACTCCCGTTCTCAGTTGGGAAGGGATGAAATATCCAACAGCCCGGAAAGGATGAAATATGTCCCTGGCATTGCTAGGGGCATAGCATGGCGTGTTTCGTCCCTAGAATTAATGTAACAAAGGTTCCCAGGTGAGCCTACAAAAGACTACTCAACCTAAAAGGTAACAGCACAAAATAAACACAATGCTTCCAGGGAAAAACGTGCTCTAATTTGAAGCATCTACATGATGTCTTCAGGGCTCTTCTGCCAGAGGCTTCCTTCTCTTTTTATTCTGCACTCTCCCTGCTGGAGCCCAGCCATTCCTATTACTTCAGTGACTATGGTCACTCTGCCATCGTCCATGCTATGATCCATCTATACACATTTTAATTCTTCAGACACGCCATGGTCTCTCGTGCCTACCTGGAATACTCTTCCCCTCTTCTAACTCTTATTCATTCTTTAGATGAGATATCATGCTTCCTTGTAGCAGCTTACTCTAGACACCCTCAACCCTAAGTTGCAGCTAGGTGTCCCTCTAAAGTGCTCCCACAACACCTCATGCTTCCCCTCACAGCCATTCTCAAATCATACCCTGGGATAAATATACCTGTTGACCTGTCTTCTCCCGTTGGACATGAACAAAGTGAAAAGCCAGTGACCAATTACAGACATGTTTAAAAGTCATAGGACTTAATGTGTGCTCTAAGCGGCAAATTATCAGTCTCCTGCTTTCTTTTTAACAGTGAAAAGATAAGGCTTTTCAAAGAACCCCAAATACTGCTTTCTATCTTCATTTTAAACTAAAGTAACGATGGAGAAAGTAACAGAGAAAGGTAAAACCCAATGTTTCGGCCTTGAAACATTTAAGGACTATTTAAAAGGAAACAAGAAGGTTTGATTAATTTAACAGGAAGGTCTAATTTGACACAATGCCTCTATCAGCCATCAGAAAATTAAACAAAATTTAAAAACTAAGAATCATGGCGTTCCACAAAACCCAAGTCAGAATGGGCATCTGAAGGCCGCCCCCCAACTCCCACACCCAAGACACTGAGCAGCACCTTCACCTCCAGGTACAAAAGGGGAAAACTGAGGCTGTCACCCACAGAGTAGAGGCCTTCAAGTAAAGCAGGGGGTGAGGAACTTCAGAAAGAAAGTGATATCTAAGTGCAGCTGGAAGGCTTCAGAGAAGAATACGGGAGCTAATATTAGAGATTCTCAAAAAAATGTTTGAAAACCAAGTGAGACTAGCATCTATTAAAGAGTCAACCCATGTCTTCAGGAGTAGGACTAAAAGGTTTGCTGTGGGCTGGGCAACATATCATCATGCAATATGCATTTAGTGAATAACACGAGAAGCAATTTGACCTGGTTGTTCTACCTGGCCCACAGATGGCTGATGGGTTCTGCATGAGCTGAATATGTGACAAGGGTCAGTGGCCTTAGACAAAGACTAAGTAGCTTAATATTAGAATACAATGGTTATATAGACCTGCATTTCCAAATTCTCTGAAAGAGTACCCTCTCCTTAAAGTTGCAAGGAACAGAAATTTCTAGTTTGCCTAATGTTACGTATTACAGCCTAAAAATTAAAAAACTAGGTTGGGAACTCTAATGTTACATACTTATTACCCTACTTTCCTTCTCTTTCCCGTCACAGAAAGCAAAAGTTAGAAATGACCTTTACTGGTTTGTCTCGGTATTTTCTCAGATGATAGCCACGCTTGCTCACCACTTTTACATTATTCTTGGCTCAATGTTGCCTTACACCTGAAAATATGCCCAGGCATCTGTCTAGATGTCCTATCAGTTCTATTAAGCTTAGGTATTTTCAGCTCTGGCCAGAGCAACATGCTAGAATATGGCTTTTGAGGTATTCCACCATGGCATAACTACACTATGTCCACATAGATGGCTGCTCAGCACAAAACTTAGCATTAAGTGAAGGACAATGAATATGTGGCACCTTTCCACCAAATTCTGGTAGATCACAATGAGCATGTGACCAATGACAAAATCCATGATAAAGAAGAATTAGAAAGCCAATATTAAGAGGGTTCTGGCACAAGTTGAAGCATGTAGCTGAGATATTCTAACCCCTTTTTGAGACACCAGATTTCTTCTTCTTAAAACAGAAAGTAATCATCTACTCGTTAAATAGCTGCTATGCATAATAATTTGGAAAGTTCTCAGAAGTACAAACAGGTATATAAAGCAAATAAGTATATAAACCAAGTATATAAAGGTCATAGAATAAGACCTTAACTTTGAAGCTACTAATAATCCAGGAAGAAAAAAGAATAGAAAGATTCAGCTGTGGGGATATTTCAGAAGAATTTTTCAATACTCAGTTAACTGGTAAAGTCAGGCTAAGATCTGTGATAAACCAAGGAACCCTTTTGGTTTCTATGTTGATTCAAAAGAAAAAAAAAACTTTCTAAAGGGCTCTGATTCTCTTTGCTCCACTAAAAATAATGGGTTAACAGGAAATCTTTGTTTACTGAGGATTCTATAACATCTCCTGTTCACCAACTGGTGCTCCATCTTTAGCATAGCATGGCAAGTGTGTGTTTATTCCCGCCAGTTCTGCCATTCATTAAAAAGGACAATACACCTACATACAAAATGATGCTCAATCTCACTCATAATTAAAGAAGAACAAATCAAAGAGAGCATTTTTCACCTATCAGATTCACATATATTTTTAAAGTTTGGTAAGCTTCCACTATGGTGGTAAGTGAGGGTTAGAGCACACTTTCAGACTACTGGGGCAAGTATAAAATGGTTTAAAACTTTTGGAAGGCAAATGTAGCAATGTCTATCAATTTTAAATATGCACACCCTGTAACCCAGCAATTTTACTGCTAGGAACTTACCTTGTATATAAACTTACCTAAGGATGCAAAGAGATATTAAAAGGATATTCATTTTATACTGTCTGCAAAAGCTAAAAGCCTCAAAACAAACTATATGTCCATAAATTATAGCATAGCCATATAAGGGAAAAAGCTGTGAAGCCATTAGACACACACTTAAACCCGCAAACACACATAGGGAAATACTATGAAGCCATTAGACAGAGAGACCAGCCCTCCCACAGCCAAACACATACACACACACACACACACACACACAACAAGCAGCAGAATAGAATCAGCTCCTGCGGGAGCTCAAACCTTAGCAGGCCCTGTTTCAGTAATACCAACGTCAATACTCAACAGCAGGTATAATGTTGACATGCTGCAATAAGCCATTCCTAACAAGAAATGATCTTTGCTCTCTTTGGGCCAAATATCTGTTACTGATTTTCTTTGCATTGATGACATCACACGTTCAATTTTTTTCGCTTGCCTCAGCACATGTCGCTGTCCCTCCACACTAAAGCACATTTAGAGGGTTCTGAGGGAATGACATTTCCAAGCTTCAGCAACCAACACTGCTAGCATCTAGCCAATATACATGCAAATTCATCACTTTAAATTTAGCCAATTGGGTCAAAAAGCCCACTAAAATTGAAAGGGATTCTTCAAATAAATATGAATGGGTATTTTAGCTCTTAATTCTATCCTGTGCAAATAGCTTTGAATAGCCTGTGGCGATCTATGTAGGCAGGAGGAAACACATCTAAATAGAAAGTTATTCAAAATGTAGAGAGGGAGAAGCAGGAAGGACAAATCCAAACTTGGCTATATTTCAGAATAAAAAACAAAGCCTGCCACGCAGAGGAAGGGGGAAACATGAACACCAGGAAGCTACTGGCAGAACAAGAGTAAGAAAAGGGTTCGGCAATATAAATTTCAATCGGTCTATGCATTAAGCAAGACTCCAGGATAGTTCTGTTTAGTGTGATGTCGCTAGTAGGAGAAATAAAAGATCTTCATGGTTTAAATGAACCTCTGCCCAAACTTCTATGCAAGATTTTCCCTCGCCTAATGTCTGACTCAGGTGCAACACCCCCAGATTTATTGCTAAATTACCTAGCCCTGGGCACAGAACACAATGCTAGCACAACAGAATTAGGCTGTCACATGATCCTAGCCCGGCCAGCCCCCAACAGCAACAACTGCCAAAAAGCACATGCCTCCAAAACTAGGAGAAATCCCAACCTTTATAAGTTGCATCAAAAGAAACACAGCTCACCAACACTAGCGTCACCATCACTCCTTCCTACTGCTTTCTCAGTCATGTTTACTAACAAGAGAACAAAAGGACTTTTAAAAACCAAAATCAATGAAGGGCAGGAATGGGGACAAGGATTCAGTCAAAAATGGGGATACTAGACGCCTAATGGAGACAGTCTACTTTTTAAAAGGCCTTTGAAAGGAAAGATTCTCAGCAACACAGATACTTATTTACACTCAACAGTGGTTCCCTGTGATTGCACCAAGACTAAGAGCCTAGAATTTTTTTTTAAGATTTTATTTTTCCTTTTTCTCCCCAAAGCCCCCCCAGTACATAGTTGTATGTTTTTAGTTGTGGGTCCTTCTAGTTGTGGCATGTGGGACACCGCTCAGCATGGCTTGATGAGCAGCGCCATGTCTGCGCCCAGGATCTGAAACAGTGAAACCCTGGGCCCCAGAAGCGGAGTGCACAAACTTAACTACTCAGCCACAGGGCCGGCCCTAAGAGCCTAGAATTCTGAATGCTCTCAGATCTTCTGGCTCTACCTGGGACTGTCAACCACTCTTTAGCCCATCTCCAACATGACAGATTGGTAAAGCCATCAATCTTTAAATATTCTATCTGCCTCGCTCAGATATGTTCTCTTTCTTGGGAGGACAACAAGCTAATATTTAATGCCAAACCCCAGTGGTTTTTCTTTTTTTTTTTTAATAGCATATCAAAAACTTAAAAGAACAGTCACATCTTTGCCTCCAAATACATGCATGTTTGAAAGCATGAACAACTCTAGGATTTACCATAATCTTCTCCCACCCTCTTTCACTCCTCCCTCCAAAAGAAAGCCAGTAGGCCCAAATATGTGGTTGCCAACTAAGAACCCTAAAAGGTTCTTACCAGGGGATACACTCAGACCCACAAAATCTAGGGGCTCTGCCCTAAAAACTGCTATCACTTTGTGATAAACACAAGAAGATCCTCCAAGTAGCCATCAAGACTGGCAGCAACAAGACTGATCTAAATACATCTGCTTCTCTAAGTGGGGAAAGTATTCTCCCTAATCAGCAATATATATTACAAGCAAACTTTCAGGTAGAGGAACGCAGATAACTACAGCACCTAAACCCTGCCACTTGACTCACTTAATTTGCTTAAAACCATTTACAGAGAGGAGAGACGGGCTAGATTTTACTTCTCCTTTGGCTTGTCACGAACAACTAAAGCAGTGAAAATTGAAACAGATGATACAGATAGTACCTTCCAGAGGTTGTACTGCTACTTTAATTAAATCAAAGGCATATGTATGCAGAATAAAGCTACTCTAAAATGAAACCAAGAAAAAGTTTAATTCAGAAAGAACATGGGTTTCTTTTTAGCCTTTTTGCCTAAAGAAAGATAAAGATCAACAAATGATACAAAATTCCATCAATGGGAACTGTGTACTCCACCAATTTTAAGACAAATACCATGTCTTCTTTGGTTCCACAGCCTGAACCTTTTCTCCTTTTTTAGGAAGATTAGCTCTGAGCTAACATTTGCCGCCAATACCTCCTTGTGCTGAGGAAGACTAGCCCTGAGCTAACATCCGTGCCCATCTTCCTCCACTTTATATGTGGGACACCTGCCACAACATGGCCTGACAAGCAGTGCGTAGGACCGCCCCTGGGATCCAGACCTGTGAAACCTGGCCCGCCGAAGCAAAACATGTGAACTTGGCACTGCACCACCGGGTCAGGCCCTCCACAGCCTGAACCTTTTGAAACTAAAGGAGAGCAAGTGAGCAAGATGGTTGGTGACCTAGAAGGAGCTGTGTTCTCTGGATACTGTGATACAGCAAGCATTACTGCCCACTTCTCCTGATATGTCAAAAAAATAATTACTCTTGATTGCATTGGTGCTTCTCTGGGCAATCTTCCTTGCCCACAAATCTGTTATAATAGTACCGGGATAATGTAATTTAAGCCTTTTGCACTTGCTAGTACAGAAACCAGTAGCCAAGCAGACTAGAGAGCAGAAAGGAACCAAGAGTCTAGGGAAAGGAGACGATTCTCCTAAATTTTCACATACAACTCATTCCTAATCGTGGTTGCTCTAATCCAATTGACTTTAATGCTTGTCTCCACGTGGAACTAAAGTGGTTTCTTCAGGGAAGAATTTAATCCAGCTGCTCCTGCCTGGCAAAGGTTTCTTCATCAGAGAGTGGCTGACTTAAATAAGGGTATTTACAGTACCCCAAGGGCTTCTTTTCCTTTAAAAAAATTACAAGAGACCACCCTTATCAGACTCTTCTCCTTGGAAATTCTGGGAGTAAGTTCCTGTAGAACAGTAACTCTGAAACTAAGGTCACAGACCCTGTAAGAATCTGATTAAACCTTATCCACAGAAAAATGCACAAGCAACAAAATTCTACAAGCTAGTCAATGGATCCATGTTAAGAACTTCTAGCCTATATAGAAACAATGGAAAAGATCAAGGTGAGTGGGAGGGTGACATCCTTGAGGTCTAAAATGAACTTTTCCTCCCTTCCTTAACCAGCAAGCAGGAAAAAGGCAGCAGTACTAGTGCAGGCTCTTTCCTGAGAATGCGGGCTTCCACTCATGGGCAACTTCGGCTTGGGGACTTCTCTTTGGCCTGGTGAAGCTGTCTTAGAACTGCACTGCAGTCCAAGACTCTGCCTGTCGAATCTTTCCTTCTTCTCTCCTTTCAGAGGTATCAGACCTCCCCTGTGGTCTGAAGACTCTACTGGCCCTCAGAGTATTCCTGTTGTTGTCCTCTCTCTTCCTTTATACTTCCCAGGCATTTTCTCCAATAAAACTCTTATACTTCTAATCCCATCTTGGGGTCTGCTTCTAGGAATCAAACTATATACCTGCAGCTGCTGCCATTTCCACAGCACCTTTACACAGAGCTCTGAGGAAGGGGCCTTGGAGTCTTCCAGTCCTCACTCCAGTACCACACTCCAACCCAGAAGCTATACCCTTTAGGACAGTGACTTCTTAGACTTGCCCAATGGATTGAAGCCCCTGGAAGCCAAAGGTCAATGATGTTCTGGTTTCACAGACATCTTGGGTAGTTCTGAGATTTCTGCCTTTAGGTCTGAGGCAAGACCCACTAAGGATAAGAGCCACTGGTATGGGAGAAAATGGCAGGAAAGCCAAACCAATAAGGTAAGATGTATAAAGGGTCCTACCTTTGTTAGGCCTCAAAATGACCCTGACTCGTGCTAGAAATATCTTTCACCTTTATAGAACAGTAAACGTGAAGCTGTAAATTCATAACCAAGTTCTGAAAAGTGATGACACTATTCAACAGGGAGAAGATAGAGTCAGGTCAAGTAAAAACAACCAAAGCAAAAATCGTATTTCAAAGTATGAGTGACCTTTTGTGTTCACTAGAGAGATTCCAACAGTTAGTATGAGACTCAAAGTCACTTGTTAAGTGGCCAGTTGGAGCTATTAAGAGTGCAAATGCTTCATTTGAGAGCCACAATGCCCCAATCCCAGCATCAGGTGAGGCTTTCAGTTGAAGGAGCAGGTGAGATTCTGTGGTAAACACAAGGGATCATGTCAGAATCCAGACATGCTGTATCACTTCTCCTAAATCATTTCTGATCCACTGTTACTGCTTAGGGCATGCAGTAGTAAATGACTGTATCAAACTACCCTTTTCTCCTGGATCAAATCAGCATTATTTTTCAATCAGCATTGTGATAAAATATTGTTATAAAATAGGACAGAGAAGGAGAAATCTTTTTAATTAGAGTTCCCCTGAAATTCTCAAAGAGCAAAATAACCAAATGCTTTGTTTTGCAAGCTTTTTTTTTGGCCCTTTGTTCTTGGTTTACATGTCAAGCTCTTAATGACAAAGAAGCCAAACCCACTTAGCTAGTTTATCAACACATCTAAAGCAAATCATAGTCATACTTCTATTTTAACGAAGCATGACAACGAGGTGATTGAGTAGCTTTCTAAACTACCAGAGCAGCAGGCACTACCTTGCATAGGCTGGCGTTAGATCAGCACTTCATAAATCATGCAGGCTCCTGCCCATTTAGATGATCTCTCTATGCAGAATCGGCACTCTAATGCAGGCTCTCCCAAGCATTAAAAATCATCACTCTGCTAACCCAACTCACTGTTCAGATGGGTCTTCTTGAATGCAGCCTTTATTACAACCCCACTGCTGCTTGCTACACTGAAGGAATACCACGTTTTTAAGTCAGGAGTTCTTCTTTCTCGTTTTATTGTAATCAGGGGGTCTTACAACAACCATGATACTGTTACAAAGCACGGTGCTTTATAACAGTAAAGCTTCTGGAAAACCCAAACAAAAGACACGTCATCTGGTGACGTCAGCCTATATACAGTTCTGTGTGGTCGCAGCACATAAGCAAATCCATTCTTGTGCCGTTTCTCGGAAAAGCTTTTCAGTAAATGCACTCATGCTGCTCCAGGAGCTCTTCTCTGCAACAAGCCGCCCATCTGCCATCAACAAGTTAAGACAGAGAGAACTAACGGCTGCGGAAAGGAGAGACTGAAGCTTTGATTAACCAGCTCAGCAGTTAGAGGAGGATGAAATTAATAACTTATATTCAAAACTGATTTGAGGGATCAGAGTGGTCACAGAAAATGAAACCAATGCTCTCGAAAGGAATATCCTAAGGAAGAAAACAACTCACCCTGGTGGATTCAATTTTACTCAGAAAGCCTGGGACACAGAAAACAGGAAACTGGTCAAAGGCTCCTGCATGTTAGAGCCTTTCACAGACTCACTGCGTTGAGTCTAACAACCGCGACTGAATGCAGCCTCCAATGTGCTCAGAAGAATGGGTAAGTCCACGCATTTATGTGTCTTGTACAGTCAGCAGGGAATCATGCTTTTAAAATAAGCCACTGAATTCATATTTTATGAGGGAAATCATTGTTACATTTTTGGATTTTGAGGTTTAGGTAAAAGCATATATTGCTGATGACAGGACATGTTTTATCTTCTTTCTTAATGGTTTAAGTTTTGTTCTAGTCATACTAACAAGGTTAGTATTTCTGCAGTAAATGAAAAATAAGTTATATGCAGTGAAATCTTGTGCCATAATGTTACGTTGTTTCTTTTAATAGCCCATACATTCTGCTGAAAAATATCCTATCTTCTTGTTTTTTTAAAATTATATTCTGCAGGCTTACATTTCAAGTGGCCATTAGGGGCCCCTATGCTGGCAGCAATATATGCAATGAGTATGGTTTTAAAAATGCTGCCTGCCCTGGGTATGGCGTGTCCACCCAAATGCCGCTGTGAGAAGCTGCTCTTCTACTGCGACTCTCAGGGCTTCCACTCAGTGCCGAACGCCACAGACCAGGGCTCTCTGGGCCTGTCCCTGAGGCACAATCGCATCACAGAGCTCGAAAGGGACCAATTTGCCAGCTTCAGTCAACTTACCTGGCTCCACTTAGACCACAATCAAATTTCAACAGTAAAAGAAGATGCTTTTCAAGGACTATATAAACTTAAAGAATTAATCTTAAGTTCCAACAAAATATTTTACTTGCCAAACACAACCTTTACCCAACTGATTAACCTGCAAAATTTGGACCTGTCTTTTAATCAGCTGTCCTCTCTGCACCCAGAACTCTTCTATGGCCTTCGGAAGCTGCAGACCTTGCATTTACGGTCCAACTCCCTGCGGACTATCCCAGTACGCCTGTTCTGGGACTGTCGTAGTCTGGAGTTTCTGGATTTGAGCACAAACCGTTTGCGAAGTTTGGCTCGCAATGGATTTGCGGGATTAATCAAACTGAGAGAGCTTCACCTAGAGCACAACCAGCTGACGAAGATTAATTTTGCTCATTTCCTACGGCTAAGCAGTCTGCACACGCTCTTCTTACAATGGAACAAAATTAGCAACTTGACATGTGGGATGGAGTGGACCTGGGGCACTTTAGAAAAGCTAGACCTGACTGGAAATGAAATCAAAGCCATCGACCTGACAGTGTTTGAAACAATGCCTAATCTTAAAATACTCCTCATGGATAACAACAAGTTAAACAGCCTTGATTCCAAGATCTTGAACTCCCTGAGATCCCTCACAACCGTTGGCCTCTCCGGCAATCTGTGGGAATGCAGCCCTCGAATATGTGCTTTGGCCTCCTGGCTGGGCAGTTTCCAAGGTCGGTGGGAGCATTCCATCCTATGCCACAGCCCTGACCACACCCAAGGAGAGGATATACTAGATGCAGTCCATGGATTTCAGCTCTGCTGGAATTTATCAACCACTGTCACTGCCATGACTACAACTTATAAAGATCCAACCACTGAATACACAAAAAGAATAAGCTCATCAAGTTACCATGTGGGAGACAAAGAAATCCCAACAACTGCAGGCATGGCAGTTACTACTGAGGAACACTTTCCCGAACCAGACAATGCCATCTTCACTCAGCGGGTAATTACAGGAACAATGGCTTTATTGTTTTCTTTCTTTTTTATTATTTTTATAGTGTTCATCTCCAGGAAATGCTGCCCTCCCACTTTAAGAAGAATTAGGCAGTGTTCAATGATTCAGAACCACAGGCAGCTCCGATCCCAAACACGACTCCATATGTCAAACATGTCAGACCAAGGACCATATAATGAATATGAACCCACCCATGAAGGACCCTTCATCATCATTAATGGTTATGGACAGTGCAAGTGTCAGCAGCTGCCATACAAAGAATGTGAAGTATAATATCTACTCGTCATCAAAAATTACATCAGATAAGTAACCTATTTTACATAGTAGGGGCTAAATACATATCTAATTTTTACCAATGGTGACATTAAGCCTAATTTTCCAAACCAAGTCGAGACTTAAGTTTTTGAAGTGTTGAAGTATTTTTCATTTTTTTAATGAAACCATATTTTAAGTGTTAAATGAAGCAATGCTCATGTTAATTTGCACTCTTGTTGGAAAGTCTAAAAATGCTTACTTCAAAATAAGACATTTCATGTATGTAATTATATACTAATCGTGTGTAAACATTTACACTAAGGTCTCCATATGCTATTTTTTCCTACTGAAAACAGTTTGAAAAGAAGCTACTGAGCAGAAAAAGATACGGATCAATACTTGTTTGATCATTGCTCTCCATCCCAAGTACCACAACTGGCTTGCTGCTTAAAAGGAGACTTAGCAAAGTTCTCTTGTATGATAATTTGGTATTTACCCAAATCTACAATTTACTGCCAGTGTGGGAAGTAGAATTTCATGTATGCTGAAGACTGGTAAATATTAAACGCTCTTCTTCCACAGTTTTTGCCTGGATTAGTAAATATCATCAAAGTCCACATCATGAAATCAGAACCATTTATGTAATTCTAATAAGCTGAGTGACTCTAATATATTCAAACAATGAATCCAAATGATTGTGAAAAGGTCTCACTACAATGAAATCAATACTAATAATTACACTGACTTTACATCATGTTATCTCTAGTTTGATTTATAATGGACATGATTTTTGTGGCATTTAGACAATTATTTTAAACTAGTATTAAATTACCACTTTACTAATTAGTTTACTAAATCCTACATTTACATTTATATGTGAAAAAAATTTAGAAATTATTTTGGAGAACAAGAGAGATTCAGTCAACTTAACAATCCTATGACCTGCTCTCTCTAGTTTGAAAGCACACACACAAGCACACACACACACCACACACACACTCTCTCTCCCCCCCCCACCCTCACTCTTCCTCTCTCTTTACCGTCATGATCAAAGATGCCTTGACAAGAGGTTTAAACCTCTTTCTTCTGCCTTTTCCTGATCTTCAAAGCTCAAAAAGCCAAATTAAAAATAATTGGCTAGCCTGTTGCTAGGATATACTATAAAGGAACCACAAAAATAAATCACTTTCTAAGTATTATGTGTTCAATTTTTACCTTTTAATAAAGATACATATTCACACTATAAGAGCAGTTCCTTATAAGTAAAGGGAACAACATATTACTGAGGCAAACCTTCTCGTGGTAGAACACTCTACATGTCTATGCAGCCACGCAGTGGTAACTTGAAGGTGGTGTGGAGGTGAGGGGATGCAAGGGAAATGCAGCATTTTGAAATCTGACTCTCAAAGAAACAGGTTAGCTGAAGTTAAAAGGCAGCCAAGAGTGAGGCAAACTGGTAACTGTACACAATCTGCATCAAACAGGGCAAGGCCCTGGGACCCGCAGCTGAAAAGGGGACTGTGGGAGTTCCCTGGTGTTAATATAAACATTCCATAATTAAAAAATGATAATCATGCCACATTTTTCATGCAGAAAAGAGCCACAAGTATTTTGTTTCTTCAATTATGATTTCTACGGAGAAACTATGACATATTTGGGATTTAGATGCAAGTTACCTATTCACACAAAATTTTTCCATTAACAAGGTTCCATGTACGTAGGAGCAAAAACCAGGAATTTAGATTACTGACTTGATTTTAAAAGGAGCATTTTTACAACTGACATTTACTGTATGTGAAAAAAGGCATAAATCCTTAGAGAAAACCACTACCATAAAAAAAAGTTATCTTTCCTTAATATGACCATTAACATGATATCCTTCATTCAAGGCATATTTTCTTCCCAGGATTGAACTGAAAACATGTTAAGACTACAGTTTAACCCATGAGATTCAATCGTAATTTTTTCTTCTTTAATACTAAGAGAGGGGTGTCCACCTACATTTCAAAGAAAATGTGTCTCAGCAGAAAGCAGACAGGATCAGAAATTATGGTAAAAATGTCCTCTCTACATTTTTTAAGGTGGGTGGGTTAGTTTGGCAAAGTCTCAGCCCAGTCGAGTTCAGCTGATCTTGAGTGGTGAGCTTTTCATCTCGTGTTAAAACAGACCCTGGGCCTGCCTGGTACAGAAACTGATTTTACAGCATGGAGTGCAGCTCACTGCTTCCCTACAGAAGGGATGATCAGAAGCCCCCAACACAAATCAGAGCTCCACAAGCTAATCTTTACCCATTTATCAGGGTAACCATGGCCATTTGTCAGGGGACAGCTTTGTCACAACACAACTGTGTCCTAAATACACAAGATTCCTCTAGCCCTGAAGGATAAAAGAGGAGCATTTTCCAACATTTCAACCACAACGAAAATTAACTGAAACTGTGAGTAGAAGGTCGAGAAATATTGGCCGGGAATCCCCACATTAACCCTAAAGATTACAGTTAGTAAAATGGACCATCAATTGGTAAAATCCTTAATATACGTAGAAAAGTAAATTGGAAAAACAAGTCATTTAGTAATTTGGGGGAACAGCATAGCCAAGGCCACCAAGGCATACTTTTCGGTTGAAAAATAACTGATGTTTTTGGCCTCCATTTTTTTGGTAATGCTCTCCGAGAAAAACGAGTAACAGTGCCAAATAGCATTTTCCTTTTTAATTTAAAGTGTAAACTTCCCTTTTCAAATGGAAAGGGAAGGCAGGCTTCTACTGAATTTTAGCCTATTTGTGTTTCAGTAGCAGCACAGGTTTGAAGATGAGGCCATTAGTCATATGTGCTCTCTTTACCAACTGGCTAGGGTGGAAGAGCATCACAGCTACACTGCAGATCCTGGTAGCACAATGGTAGGGCTTTTGTTTTTCAGAGTAGTTTTATCCTCTTCAAACTGCCCCCCACCCTTTTTCTTCCATTTTCAAGGTGAGAGGAAAATGACCATTTAATCAAGAACAAAAAAATACATTAAATTTCTCTGAAAAAAGGAAAGCTAAAGAACGCTACAATACTGTACCCACCTAGAAACCAAGAGCTAGTTTGGAATTGTTTATATTCATTTCCGTAGCTTGCCAGGCATTTCAGTCACCTTTCTGAAATGAAAGCCGGCTGATAAATTTGCAAATCCAACACAACTCAGAAAATACCCACTGCCAACATCAAATAGCAAAGATACTAGTTTTTTAAGCCAAAAATCTGCACTAACACATGTAATTTCTTAATGTGCCTAAGTTAATTTCTGTACCAATTCAATGAATGGAATTGATTGAACTTCCCAACTCCACTAATTATTAAAATCCATCTGCTTATTCTAATGCTAGTCACCAAGAGCTAGACCCCATCTTTCTAATAAAAATGAGCCCTATGTAGCACTAGGTCTGAATCCTAACATTCAAAACAGGCATGTTGTTTTCTTAAGGCATACTTCCCACACAGCCATCAGTGAAAAAAGCTATAAATGTCCTGTTCTCTCTCTAAAGTGTCGATATCAATATGAAATTTTTAAAGAATATTTTTAGAAGCTGAGTTACATGATCATTTTCCTAATAGAGCAATACAGTGACAAACCTATCTTAAAAGTCTGTTCAGGGACATGCTTTTCCTATCTTATGGTTAAAGTGCTTCAACCAGAAAAAGATAAAGATAAGGGTGATAAGGCTATCCATAGATAATGAAATATTTCTATTCCTAACCTAGGGCAAACCCATAGTACTTGAATAATTTAAGGCCAAAAAACAAATAGAAAATGACTGTTTAAGCTTTCATACTGCTATTGTAAACATTTGGAAACATCTGCTACTCCTTCAACTAACCTATTCTTCCTTGGTCATTTAAAAAAAAGTCTGATCTATGGAACGTTTGGTGAACCTTCCTATCAACACTGAGACTGGAAACTAAAAGTACAGTCCCAACACATTGTGTCAATCACCTTAAGAGCCATTTTTTTGGGGGGGTGGGAGGTGGGCAAGTGGGTTGGGGGTGGGAAGAAAATACTATTATACTGGGGGTCTGGGGGGGTGGTAACAAAGTGCAGTGTACAGGAAAGTTTTGTTATTAAAATTGTGTATACTGTAAAAAGTGAATGTCTTTTTTTTTTAGCTTTTCCCTGGTAACCTATCAATTTTGACATGTGAAACTTGAAAAACCATTTGTGACAGATATAGAAACCTTAAATGAACAGTTGTTTTGTACCATGTTCTCTACAATGCCAAATGTGCCAGTTGAAACAAGGGCAGCTAATCATCACCTGTCTTCATTCAGAGACAGGCAAAACTAGGCTAAAAAGAAAGTAGAGGTAAAGTGCAGGGGCTGGCTAAAAAGGCACCATGCCAATTAACAGCAACCATGCAATAAGAAGCTGCTCTGTCACAAGCCTTAGCAAGCGGATAAGCAGCTGTCCATGGGGCTCACAGGGCCTGGGGTTGGCTGCTGTCCCTTCACCCTCCCTGACAGCAGACTGCCACCACAGCCTGGGGAGCTTCAAAAAGGCACTCGATTTCCTATACCCAGCAAACAGCAACTTGGCCTCTACCTCAAAGGTCCACTGGGGTAAATCTTTACTCCTGGGAGGGAGGGTCCACAGGTGCTGACCATGCTGAAATCTCTAGGATCCCTACATGACCTACTCTACTCCAGATGCCAGTAAGTACAGATAGGGGGAAAGGAAGGGAAAATTTTTAAATAGTGTCCCTCACTTGGCATAAACATCCCCAGGACAGGATGCTAAGCCTGGGCAGCACTGGGGGCAGAAACTGCCCTGGCCTCGAGGAACTGACTGCCAGGAGTCTGCCATACTCGCCAGGATGCACTTACTGCTTGCCCAGAGCAGTGCAGCAGGACCAGAAAGGTAGGAAGAAACAAGGCTACCTCTTTCCCCAACACCCAAGAACGGGGGAATCAGAGAGGCTTAGAGAGCTCTCACACCAGGAATCTCAGTAGTAACTAGGGCAGAGGCAGGAGCACAACGCAAAATTTTACTGTCAAACTCACCCAGTGTGCACTAGAGGGCATAGGTGATGGTTGGTTTCAAATTGCATAAAGGAACGAATTCCCATACTTTATGGAGTTAAAAGCAGAGCTTATTAACATAATTCTCATATATTTTAATCTTGAAAATCCCATGTAAAGCTACATCTGATTTCTTTATCAGTTATTTTAATTAGTTTTGCCGCCTGTATGCCACAGCATTCTCAGGTTCCCACTCAAATTTATAATAGATTTCTTCAAGGTTTGTTTAAAGAGATTTTTTTCTTTCTTTAAATATATCTAACCAGCTGGGTACTCAAGTCTCCCTCAGAAAGACAAAATGTACTACAAATTGTCTTTTACAAAGAGAGAAGGCAAAAAGAGGTGAAAATCACAGCTATTCCAAACATGTCTCCTTAGCATGAGTTCCTCCTCATTAACCAATGTTTTGGGAACACTCTTAAGAGACAGATGTTGAGCATCCCCTTCCCCTATCCGAAGGGGACATTAAGGAGTAAGAAATCTCCAAAGGCAAGTGCAATGAGGCATCCTATCCTGCAAAGCCCACAAACTGAATATACCATCCCTTTATACACAAGGCTCCATGGCCTCCAACTCAGGACCTCTCGCTAGAAACCCAACATGAAGGAGTGTCTGTAAATGACAACTCCAAAGGCAGGAGCCAATGGCTCCACTACCACCCAAAGAAGGAAGATTCTTCTTTCACCTGGGAACCAGATTTTAAAATTGGAGCCCCAGAGACAATTCCCAAAGCCTTTTTACAACTTTCATCAATTGACTTTGGTCAAGAACCATAGTGAAGAGATGTACAAATGTTATAACTTTACTGAAAATCCATTCACATATATATTATATGTACTATATATGTGTGTATATATCCTTATTTCATAAACACACACACACACACACACACAATCTCCAGGTTGCTTTTTCTAAAAAAATCATTACACAAAAACTCTATAGCCTTTTATATTAGTCTACCTGTTTCATCATCATGAGAACAAAAAACGTCCTCTTGTAATAAACAAAAACATTTCCCATGGTCTAGCTGCCAAATACACAGAAGGCAACTGCTCAGCACCTAAAACCTCTGAAAACAATGTATTTATCATTTTCACATAATCTACTTCTATAAAGTCAAGGAAACTCAGCATATGTATTCATATGCACAGTATGGCTGAAACAAGGATATAAAAAGGTAGAAAGCAGGGATTCTTAACTTTAAGGATCCAGGATATGCTTCATAGGATGCAAGGGCATCTTTAAATTAAAATGCAAATTGTGTGTGAATCTTCTGATTTCACCAGATCCTAAACGGTTTTGATAACTCACAAAAAGGCTTCAGTAGAGCAATGAAACAGTTATTTCTAGCATACACCAATTTGACCTTAATCTTCCTGGTGGCCAAAGCAAAGAACAAAATCAACAACTTTAATCTGATAAAGGAAGCACATTGGTTTGTTTGGGGGGAAAGATAATTCTTTCATCTGATAAAGGAAGCATACTAGTTTATTTGAGGGAAGAGACACTTAAGTGCAAAAGTGTGAATTATTTATAAAATAGAGGCAGCTGTAGGAACAATAAGGAAACACATCAGACAGTATCTCCAAGGAAGTTTTAGAGAACAAGTAGACTTGTTCTTCATGTCAACCCTTGAAAAAGCTAAGAGTAAGGAGTCTACACAAGCATGATACATGCTTTCTGGCGATTTAAACTTTAGTAACCCAAGACTGAAGCTTATAAAGTCACCAAGAATGGATGTGCACCTACATGGAAGAGCAGTTCATGTTTCCTCTTTATCACATCACTGAGACCCAAACTATAGTGTCCCGTCACATAAGGGACCCAGTAAATACCTACTCCATTACGTTACAAATCTTCTAGACTAGGAGTACAATTTAATATTAAAAAATCTTCCATTACGTCACAAACGATGAGAAGCACATTTCATGCATCATCTCGAGTTGTGCTGATGATAACCATAAACTTTCGCCTTGGCTAAGAGTCTGTAAGATGATAACTCATTTCCTAAGTAAGAACACACTCTAAAAAGATAAAGCATTCACTGGTCTGAATAACTGTCAGAAATTTAAACGTCTCTTTAAAATTTAAAACTCATTCTATATGCCATTAGAAAAACCACCTAGACTGCAACAAGAGCAAATAGCACAGTGATTTAGGGACCTGCTCCACACTTGGGCCTGTGACACCGGACAAGTCCTTCAATCTCACTGTGCCTTGGGCCACTCACCCCTAGCATGGAATTAATAGCAGTAACAATCATATGGGAATTTAATACATGTAAACCACTGAGAACAGGATAGCACACAGCAAATGTCAATAAATATTTGCTATTTTTAATAGCAATATGTGGAGAACTAGATGTGACAGATCCATCAAGTAGAGAACATAACCACATTAAAGACATGTCAGACTTCTGTTTTGCTCCCTGAAACTAACTACTTTCTAATCTTACTTTCCTCGGTAAGTTAATATATAGTACCCAAAACGAAGATTGATAATTAGTGAGAGCTTTTAATAAGCCAATAATTTGGATACACTTTTTATTTCTAATATTGATATAAAACTGACCATATTATCTCATAATCAAGTAATCTGCTTTATAAAATGTATTATAATATTAGACATGACATTACTCTGGTTTGGCTTTATGACTCAAGGCTAAATTTCACAAGATTTAGAATCCCTAATTCCAAAATTCCTTTCGGGTAAGGTGGTCACTTGAAATCAAGTAATATCTCTTTTCCTTGTTCAATAAAATCATATAGGACAACATATACTATCCATTATCATAAACGGATACTACTCTTCAAAAGAAATAAGAAATAATTTCATTGACATCTCAGCTTCTGGTAATTTTATTTTAGGACAAAATATATGGCTGAAAACTACAGATCACTATTATGTTCATTTTTTTGCTTAGAAAAAAATGTACTTCAAGTCTACCACATCTAATTTAGGAAGCAACCCATCAAATTGTGGCAGATTTGATTCCTAGGCAGATCTGCCAGAATTACTGAGGTAATGAGCAGGGAAGGTACAAGAATTTAAAAGCACAAAGATAACCCATCAGTCCAGTGCACACAGGAGGGAATGTTTCGTGACTGTTGGATAGTGATCCTCCATATTACCAAAAATCTCTATTAAATATAAAGCTTGATCAGAATTAACCTGTCTGAATGAATACACACATTGGGTCTCACCAGAACTTGCAGTTCTTACGACCCGGATTTCTCAAGCCAAGAATTTCTTTCTTGACATTATCTTTCTAAGATCATGATGCAATTTATCTAACAAGGAAATCACCTTATCTCCTCCTTTATCCTCACCTTTTCTTCACTTTCCCTTATCTCTTAACCCTGGGCTTGCTCTCTTTCTTCATTTACCAGCACATAAACAAGCTTTTCACATACCTCCTTCTCTTCATGGCTCCCAAAATTCCAAGGATAACCACCTTATTGAGGGGAAACCATTCAGTTGCAGTATCTCCATTGCTGAGCACCCACCTTCTAAAGAATATCTATGATTTAAAAAATACTCCTCAACATCACAAAACTAAGTGCCTCTCAGCTACAAACTGATCCACACAATTGGGGAAATATTACTAAAAACACAATCACTCATCTGATTGTCTTCTCAGTCTACCCTCGCCTTTATGTATAGATTCAAGTATCAAATAATGTTTACTCACTTTGCTTTTACTTTCAAAGGTCAGGAATACCAGCCATTTAAGAACAGTACCCTTTTTGCTTTTAATAATTAGCACTCACTACAGCTCTCTGACCAAATAAAATAATCAACACCCTTCACATCTTTAACATGAATAGCGATTTTGCTGGTTTTATTTGGGGGTAGGGAATGTGTCTTGGGGCGTAGAGGACAATGTTGTAGAGGACATGGTTGTGAAAATTTCAGAAATGTAGAATTCTTGGGGTAATGACAGGCAGTAATCCTTTCCTCAGCTATGCCCTGAAATTTCATACCAATTTTGTCAGGATTCCATAGAACTGGTCACAAAAACACTGACTTTTCATGTGAAAGTATATTCTGCCACAGTGTTTTCTCCAAACAGAGAAAAAGACATGAGCATCGGGCACTGGTAATTATTCCAAGCTAGCACTGCCACATGTGGCATACACAAAGAACTGTGTTCAGAAGTGACCCTGACAGTGCTACTTTTCTCTGATCAACCTCCCTAAGTTCCCCTTGAAATTCACCAGGGGAAAAATGGCAGTGAGAAAGAAAGGAAAAAGAATCTACTGCCCTCAGCACACTCCTGTAGGCATCTGGGACAATGCTACGTCACCACATTTTCCTCTTTTCTCCTGACAATCCCTTCAGGCCAGTGTGTGCAAAACTCCTCTCTGACACTCACTATCAACTTCCAACAACTAGAGCCCATTTTATTATTGTGTTAAAACTGCCCGTCTAAGACTCTATATGAAAACCTAATAGCAGATGGTCAGGAATTTTCTTCCTTTTGATGCAGCATTCCTGAAGTGTCAAGACATTACAGTGCGTAAGCAATATCATCATCCAGACACTCAATTTGTGCTAGCTTAGAATTAGATGTGAGATGAATTACAAATAGAATGTGAAGAACTGGACAAACTGTAAAAGAGTTTATCTAAAGTTTAGTTGACATTCCCAAGAAATACATCGCCATAAATTATTACAAAAATTATTAAACAAATATATTTATGTTTACAACACAAATCTACTGGCCTTCCAAAAAGATAATCAATATATTTTGAAGATCTAACCTTCTAAATATTTTAGGTCTATTTTAAATATGCACTCCTCCAGGCCAGCCCAGTGGTGCAGCAGTTAAGTGCGCACATTTCGCTTCGGCGGCCCAGAGTTTGCCGGTTTGGATCCCAGGTGAGGACATGGCACCGCTTGGCAAGCCATGCTATGACAGGCGTCCCACCTATAAAATAGAGGAAGATGGGCACGGATGTTAACTCAGGGCCAGTCTTCCTCAGCAAAAAGAGGAGGACTGGCAGCAGATGTTAGCTCAGGGCTAATCTCCCATAAATAAATAAATACGTACTCCTCAGTTCAAACTGGGGGTCGAGGTTGGGGCGCCACGCACTAGGGATTAGATAAAACCTATGAAAAGCTAGATGCTTTATCATGGTGTTATTAACTAGCATTTTAACAAAGTGAATTCTAAGACCTGATATCAACTGAGATTAAGAACACAAGAGATGGCACTGATTGGGAAGGGGAAGGATGGGAAAGATTAAGATTCAGTTTTTGATACGTTAGAATTGAAATGTTTATTAGGCATTAACGTAGAGATGACAAGTCCAGGTTAAAGATTTAGGCTGAAAATATAAACTTTGAAGTCATCATCAATGAATAGAGGTATTTACAGTCACGAGACAATGAGATCACCAAGGGACTGAGCGCAGATGGAGAAGAGACTCACAGAACCACAGTTTTCTCCGACACCAGTTTGAGGAATCTTTAAACAATATCTATCAAATGGCAGTCAACAAAAAAAGGATGGGTTTCAAGAGCAGCATCCCCTCAACATCAAAGCCACTTAAGCAAAGCATGTTCTATTGGAAACCTAACGGGAATAAGGTCAGTTTAATTCATGAAAATAAAGTGAAACATTACATATCAAAAATTGTTATCAATTAAGGATCTGTACACACACCACTTTAGGAAGTGAGAATGATGGCTACCATAAGAAGTCCGTCATTCATCATACTTCTGAGTATGTTCTCAGTAGGTGCTGAAGATAGCCCTGCCCTCAATGAGGTCAGTATATTAAACTAATGAACCAATGAGAAATATGAAAAGTCAGTAAAGCATGTTTTAATTTGGGGGAAAATGTATAGTTCATATACTTGGAACGACAAGATGGCCACATATTCAATAAAAAGATAACTATATAATTTTCTCTATCTTGACAGAAGTCTAGATTACAAAGTGTGTGGATTTATCAAAACTCATCAAATAGTACAGGTAAAGTTTGTACATTTCATTGTTTTAAATTAATCATAAAAAGACTGAACCCTAGTTAATTACACGCATGGCACACTGTTTAGAGGTGAAGTATACAAGTGTCTGCAATTGACTGAAATACACCAAAACAATAAGATAGATACAGGGATGGATAAATACGTGATAAAGCAAACACAACAAAATGTTAATCATAGAATCTAGGAAATAGGTGTATACATATTGGTGTTCATTGTACAATACTTTCAGTTTCTCTGTATGCATGAAAATTTTTATAATAAAATGTTGAGAGAAGAGGAAAAAATATAATTACAATTGTAATTTGTGGTACTGGCAATCTAACACACTATTCCTCTCAACTAGACCCGCAGTGTTGCATGGTGGTTAAGAGCCTGGACTCTGGAGCCAGCCTGGGTGCGAAGTGTAGCACCTCCAGGCACTTACTACCTGTGAGACCTTGAACAAATCATTTAACCTGTGTGTTTTAACAGTACCAAACTCATGCTCTGAAGATTAAATGAGAATGTGTGTAAAGCACTTAGAACAATTCCTGGCACACTGTAACCACTTAAGTGTGAGCTGTTTTATTATTATTAATAATAAATATTTTTAAATAATTTAACAAGTATTTGTTTGAGTCCCATTCACTCTAGTAAATAATCTACCCCCTTTTCCCGTCTTAATCATGTACTCTTAAAATTTTTTAAGATAAAGTTTTAAACTTTTTAAAAATTTCTGACTCCCTAATGTAGTGCAAATATTAAACAGAAATGCAAGACCACAGTGTAGGGACAATCTGTTGATTTTACTCCCTCACATATTACAAAAGAATCTTCTTATAAAGTTTAATTTGTTACTTTCGTATATAAGACGTTCATTAATGGCTTCACTGTTAGAAACCTCACTGGAACTGCTATTTTTGTTAAAAAGTATGTGGCATGGCTGCCAATACAATTTTAATAAAAGCCCCAAACCATTTTCTACCTCCCATCTTAATAACAGAAAGTGAAAATGAAAAATGACATCTTAAGGGTTACACTTCACAATAGCAACAAGTTTCAGAATTTCAGAATCATTTCATTCCCTACCCAAATTTAACTCTATCATGTCTTTAGTTCCCTCTCCATGATCAAATGTCTCAAATAAGAACACATTTCTTTTCTTTCCACAGTTTCATCATAATCAAGACTAGCTGATAAATTTCTCTACTTTGGGGCCGGCTTCGTGGCCGAGTGGTTAAGTTCACACGCTCCACTGCGGTGGCCCAGGGTTCAGATCCTGGGCGCAGACATGGCACCACTCATCAGGCCACGTTGAGGCAGCATGCCACATGCCACAACTAGAAGGACCTGCAACTAAGATATACAACTGTGTACAGGGGGGCTTTGAGGAGATAAAGCAGAAAAAAAAAATGATAGTTTAAAAAAAAAATTTCTCCACTTAGGCAAACTACTAAAATTCTCAGATGTCCAGACCTTTTCCACAGACTTAAGACGTCTACATTAAGTCTGATTTAACCAAAGTAGGAAAAAGTGAAATGGGAGAACCTATCAGAAACCAACTCCTACTGCTTTGTCCAGCTCTTTTTACAAGAAGAAAAGGGACATGCTTTCCCCTCTGCTAAGATAGAGTAGAGACCTTGTCTCACTCATCAAACTATCCTATGGAAGTGTGGGTTCCCTGCACACCTCCAAGCAAGTGTCTGCAACTAAGAACCACTGGGAAAAGAATACTCTAAGCTTAAAAAAAAAAAAAGAAAGAAAGAAAAACTCAACAAGGTACAAATTTTTAGGAAACAGGCAGGAAAAAAACGTCTTACCCAGTACGTATTGGATTTTCTGTCATTGCTATTAAAGGGCTTCCAGTGATGAATCTACTTTCCCACACTCACAGTATACAACAATCCTTATAGAGAGAGCTGGCTACATATTATATAACCAAACTAGCTTGCTTGGTTAAAATATGAAAACTAAAAGTCCAGGCATGGGTTTGAATTTTGTTTTGCTCTTCACATTCTAAACCCCAATGTTTTTTCTCTGTGAAACTAAAAAGATCTATCAAAGGTTACAGCTGGTACTCAAAATCGTGAGGGGGTCAGTGAAAATGCACTGCCAGTTCTGGGGAGAAATCACTCAGAGTCTACGTCCGATGGAGTAAGAAATAGTTTTACATTTAGGATGACATTATTATATAAGCCATCATTACCCCTTCTAAGAAATTGTGTCTACATAGGATAAGGAAGAATAAGATGACATCACAATAAATTAGCCCCTCCAAAAAAGAACAAAGAAACTGAAAAAAAAAAAGTCTACAGAAAGGTTTAGGGGGAATTTTTTTTCTAATAGAGAGACCTAGTGGATCAAATCAATTCTGCCCTTAAAATCCTTTATTTTATTTTCACTGTATCACAAAATGTCTACATTTTACACTATTGCAGTCAGAGGAGTTTGTCAAACTGTTCTTCCCTCCTCTTCTTTTCCCACTTAAGTCTCTCTTCAGTGATAACCGGTGGCCCACTCATTGAGCCTTTCGTTCTGTCTTTCCTTACCTGGGAGCTCTCAAGCATTTACACTTTTCACTTAAATCTATGTAAGAGAGTGTGTGTATAGGCACAAGTTCATGTGTTCAGTTGGGGGAAAATGGAAGCAAAAAGACATTGATCAAGACAAAATAGGCTCTATCTCAAAGAGAAAGCCATTATTTAGCTTATTTCTTGTCGAAGATTTTTTTTTTTTTAACTTTGGCTCTTCCCTCTCATTTCAAGTCTTGTACTGCCCATTTTTACTTGATTAAAAAAAGAACCTCTCACTTGATTACACGTAGAGTCACATTCAATGCTTATATTCAGGAACTTGTATATCCAGAAATAAATTGCAGATATCCACACAAATTTTGCAGATGTGGGTAAAAATGAAAACAAAATAAATATTCTTAAAACTATTTAAAAGAGTATAGAAATCCTCCAGATGTGATGTCAATGAGAGCTGTGAAAGGGAGGTCTACCACAGAAAGCTGCAAAGGAAAGGCTCTGAAAACCTTCACTAAGCCAGCTCCACGATGGGGCTTCTTCATCCGTGCATCCAGGTCAAATGAACTTTGATCCAAAACTATTAAAATGGCCGTGTGAAAAGAATTCTTATAAAACCTAAAAGCTCAAGGTGAGGCAATTAATTACTACCCTGTATTCAACCATGACATTTTTACAAAGGGATCTGTATTTGAAATATGTCCATTTGTATGAAACTCTCATTTGAAATGTGAAAAATCCTTCCTAGAACCATTAGGTTTACAGATTTTTCTCTCTTTTTGTACTACTTTTGCCTGTTTCATAAACACACACAGCCACAACATATTCCTTTTGGATACTTCTGTTCAATTCTCAAATAAGAACTAGAAAATACGCTTTGGTTGTTGAAGTGTGTTAAACAGGCATGGAGGAATTAAGATTTCCCTTCTGAAGGGTAACCACTAACGAAAGCTTCTAAGACTCAAGCAGTAGCTATTACTGTTAGTAATTCCTGACTTAATAAAACAAATTGAGCACACAGTTAGTAAATGCAGGAAATGTTTTATCATTCACCTATAAGCATTTCTAAGGCCAAAAAGAAAAATAAAATCTGTTAGTGTTGAAACACAACTTAAGTTCAGACCAACTTCTCAATTTAAATATTTGCTAGTTTTTGGGGCTGGCCCCGTGGCCAAGTGGTTAAGTTTGCGTGCTCTGCTGCAGGCAGCCCAGTGTTTCATTGGTTCAAATCCTGGGCACGGACATGGCACTGCTCATCAAACCACACTGAGGCAGCGTCCCACATGCCACAACTAGAAGGACCCACAACAAAGAATATACAACTATGCACCAGGGGGCTTTGGGGAGAAAAAGGAAAAAAGTAAAATAAAATCTAAAATAAATAAATAAATAAATAAATAAATAAATATTTGCTAGTTTAACTTAATATGTGACAAAGTGGTATTTCAATTCAGTAGGGGAAAAAAGATAATTTAATAAATAGTATATCTACACAGAATTCGAAATATATTATGATGTATATCCGAAAATAAACAAATAAATGAAGGAAATAAAATAAATGAATAAAATAAAATAAAATAGTATACACATCATTATCCAGTTGGAAGAAATATGAAGATGCAGCACTTATCTTACACCAGGCAGATGCAAGACTGTGATGAGTTTATTTTGTGTCAGTTTAGCTAAGCTGGAACTACATCTCCCAGAATTCCCTTCCCTGCATAGTTCCAGGGTTAGCCTGGACCACATGAGACATCCTCATACGAGATTTGGAAGGCGGAAATGAAGCAGCAACCATCTTTCTTATACTGGGAAGGTCGGTGCAGGTACAAGGTGCTATTACAGGTCACACATGTTGTCACTTTTCTGCTGGTTCACTTTGTTAGCATGGGGCAGCAACCAAGACCACAGCTCCTACAGGATTTTCTCCTTCAGCTTTTCTGACTTCTGAATCAGGTACATATTTAAATCTGTGATAAGGGTGGCATCTTCTTCAGGAAACCTCTCTCATTGGAGTTGGAGGCTTGGATATAGCGAGAGGCCCATACGAGTTGCAGACTGTCTTCATGGAGTCCAGCTCATGTTCCAGGGTGACCCTGCTTCACATGTGCCATCTTCTCTTACTGACTGCATGCCCTACTAACTTCTGGCTCCAGCACCAGACACAAAAGCAACAGCCTCATATAAACTGCTTAGTCTGCTCCCATGGTTAATGTCAAGTCCCTATAATAAATCCCTTATAGATCTTTCATAGTTGCTCTGCCTATGTAATTGAACCTTGATTGACACAAAGACGTATGTGTGTGTAAATAATCTAAGGTGGGGAAGGCATTTTTATCCAAAATAGGAAATCCCCTAGCCATGAAACAAAGGATAAGCACAGATACACAAAAATAAAAATAAAACTTTGATATGGTAAAAAGAAAAAGAAAGCTAGATGCAATGTCGAAAGACAAATGACAGATTTAGAAAAAATAATGCAGACGGCAGACATTAGATTAATGGCTATAACATACAAAGAGCTCCAGCAAAGAAAAAAACACACAAGCCATTAGAAAAATGGGTACAGGATATAAATAGGCAGTTCACAGAAGAGCAAATCCAATGACATAGAAGTATATAAAAAGATTATTTAAATTCAAAAGTGGTCAGGGAAATGCAAATTATTAAAGTAATAATGAGCTATTACTTCATATTTAACAGTTTAGAAAAAATAAAGCAAGTAACACGTACTGTTAGAGAAGATGTGAAGAAAAGGCTATTTTCTTACATTGGTGGTACAACTGCAACTAGTTTAGCCTTTTTTGGAAAATAATCTACCAACATCCATTCAAATAAAAATATGTATGTACCATTCAACACAGTAATTTCAGAGAAATAAAATCAAGAATCCATCTCACAGAAATAAAGCATCAAACACAAGGTTCTGCAACACTGTTGACGGTGCTTAAAAAAATCTTTATAGTAAATGCTTGCAAGAAGAGGGGAGCCGTTAAATAATTTATGGTATATCCATACCATGAAATATTATTCAGCAATTAAAGGAATGAATTAGAGGTAAACAAGAAGACTTGAAAGGATTTCCATGAGGTATTCCTGAACAATAAGACACAGGTTTATAAACAATGATCCCATTTTGATCAAGCAAACACCTATGCAAAAAAAAAATCTACATCGGCGGTGGGGAAGTGGAGATTGGAGATCTATTATATAAGCAGAGAAAAATATGGAGATATTCATGCTAGACTGCTCACACTGGTTCTTTGGAAGAGGAAGATGTGAGATGGGGAGAGATCTGAGTGGAAGGAGGGAGGAGAGGGGAAAAGGGGGAAATAAGAGAACCCAGAATGGGTATACAGATCCCATTTATGGAAGATCTGTGTATGTGTATAAATTTAAAAAGAGGATTATCTTTGCTTTATACATTTTTATACTGTATAGTTGCACTTGTTAAAAGTGAAGCCTAATTTCTTAGGATTATAGCATTTAAAAAGACAAACAGGCTCTAGGAAGGAACTACAATTGAACTACAGTAGTCATCAGATTCACTGGATCTTGGAAAGGAAGTGAAAACCACGTAAAAAGAGGGGAAAAAAAGCAGACAACAGAAGAAGAATGAAGACAGTGGAAAAGAGGATATACAGTGGAGAAGAGGCTGGAATCACTGTCCTAGGATACTGCCCAAGAAAGAGGTAAAAGGAAGTATCTCCCTGAGCTGAGCCTGGAAGAAGCAAATGTTGATATGGGTGGAGGGGATTTGGCTATTGGCCCACAGCCTCACAGGCAAGGCTCACAGTTGTGGGAATGCACTGAGAGACTGTTAAAAATATTGAGATATCACACACACACATACCCCCTCCATTGCTTAAAAGGTCAATGTCCAGCCCAGCAGAAGTCTCCAGAATCCTACTCTAGCATGATAGCACTACTGACCGGATAGCACTCATATGAACCAGATGGACACATACTGAATATCTCCCCTGCTTAGAGGGAGAAATCATCCATCCCCACAATGATGCCATCATAGTCCACCTTTACCCACAGGCAATGTAGCATCATTTCCCATGATGATCAGCTGCCATGATCAACTGACTACCTCCAGAAGATGTGAGGCCAAAGGCCCCAGAAGCCCTGGGGTCAGAGATCAGGCACAATAATGCCCACCAGGATGGGAAGAAAGGCACAGTGAGATAGGAGCCCAATAAAGAAAACAAAGAAGGCAATGTGGGTTCTCCTCTCCCAATTATCCATGATATGCTCCAGACAGAACCTCTTGTGGAATTATCCTAAACTTCCAAGGCATATATCAGTGGTAACATTAGATTGCATATTTTCTACTGGTACAAGGCAAAGAGTACTTTCTGTTTGTTTGTTTATTTATTGAACAGTCAGTCAGTCTTTCCTCCTAGAGCATAGCATGCCAGATTTTACCATGGCTTTAGTTAATGCTCAATATCCCCTAAATTGAATGTAAAAACCCTTTGTGCATGGCTAAAGTTAAAGGTCCAGTATTAGAAAGCAGAAAGTAATATCAGTCACCAAAAAAGCCTTATTAGATAGGTTTTTTTTTTAATTTAATTTTTCTAGTGGTAATATGCAAATTTTAAATCTGTAGAGGTATCACCTTTTGGGTTCTAATACCAGAAAGCATCACTCAAAGTTAAAATAGAACAAACGAAGGTTTTCTGGACAAGAGCCAGAGTCAGGAGTTAAAGACCATAAGAATTGTCAGATGCAAAATTGAAAGAGACTACAATGAAATGATAAAACCTTCAAAGTTATTATAGTGAATGAAGATACTTTAAACCACGTGTGATGAGAAAAGGTAATAAATTACAAGCTGTAAAGAGACCTGACACTCTGGAATAAACATTTCAAAGAAGAGAGTAAATGCCTATTGGCTATATAGATAATACACTAAGATGTGTTATCATTAATAGTAATTATTTTTGTTAACCTCAATATTATACAGAACAATCAATAATAGAGCACCAAGCCTAAGGCCATTCAGTTTGACTTGGCTGAAAAACAACTCAGACGTGAAACAAGACACAATGATTACATTCCAGACATGTGAGTTTATAGACTTCATTGCAATAAGGGACTATAAGATGATGCCACAGTAGAGAGAACAGGAACAGAGGCCTCTGAGATTAAATATCTAAGAAAGAAGCAGGAAAGCAAAGACAGATAGGAAGCAGCTTTCTCAGGAGTAAAAAAAGAGAATGCAGGTTTTGGCCAAAAGAGGCGGGTGTGGAATGAGATTCAGTGGATGGAAGAGCAAAAACAACAATTTTAAAAGGGAAAAAACAAAATAAGCAGAAGTCAGCAAATTATCATAGCAAAGCCTATTTTACAATCAAGTAATGCAACTCTCAATACAGAAACACATGTACCCTTTAACTAGTGTGTGTGTGTTTGTATGTTTGTGTGTGTGCTTTACTGTATCTACATAAACTACTTCTGGAAGGAGATGTAAGAAACTGTAAGGAGAGAAACTGGATGTCTACAGAACAGGAATGAAAGGGAACTTTACATATACCTACTATATTCTCTTATACCCTTTTAATTCTGCATCATGTAAATATATTACCTATTTTAAGATTTTTTTTTTAACTTTTTACTAGGTATAAAGAAATAATGCAGCCGTTAAGGATCTCAGCTCAACAAAGAGACCTACCTTTTCCAAAACAAACCTATGACAGCCAGCAAATGAAAAGCTTTCCTATTACTCTTAGCATTTTTTTAGTATGATTTCTGAAGCAACTAACAATTAATCCAAAGAGCAAGTTCACAGATAACATCTGAAGGCAACTGTTCATATCTTCTCTAAGTGAAGAGTGATGATGCCAGCCAACCCACATGCCTCACTTCTAGTCAGCCCAGCTTAACTAACTATTTCCTCCTGAAATTTTTCTCTTCAGCCATTTTAGAGCTCTAAAGAGACAGAAAGATTATAACATGAATCGGAAAGAAACATTCTAGCCCTCACACTACCTGTTCCAGTGTCTTTTTATACTATATAGGCAATGCCTAAACTGACTGTTTTTGGTTAATTATTTAACCAGCTCTAGGATATGTAAATTCTCTTAAACGATGAACTAATGGATTTATTAATAAGACCAGAAGTCTTATTTGTAACACTATTTTCCTCTAGTACTAGAAAGATGTCATAATAAACTAGAGAGGAAACATATAAATACGACTTGTAGAAAATGAACAAGAAAAGAAACTATACGGATAGATGTTTTATTTGAATACAGTAACTATTTCAAATGCAGTCACCAAACAAATCCAAAATAGGTGGGAAAGATTTTATGCAGAGATGCCTATAGGAAACTCAATTCAGAGAATGAACATTGATGACCAGAGCCTCGCCTCCCCATGCCAGATAACTCAGAATTAATCATAAAGAAATATGCCAGACCCAAGTGAAATGTACATTTTAACAGTAAAGAGAACATATGAACCTGGGAATAAGGCCACCAACTTCAGGCAAGACAGTTAAGACAAACGGAGAGCAATAAAATAATCTCTACAACACAGTCAATAGGGACATACTTGCTAAAAATTAATAAGTCTTTAGACATTACCAGAATGCACATATAAAAGAGAAAATTTTCCAAATGTATGTGACCACTGCTGAAGGCGAAGGGACAGAAGGAAAGGTGACGGAGGGAAGAAATAAGATCTTTCACTCAGCAGAAGGAGAAATGCAATTGCTCTAAGAAATCACTGGGAAAGCAGAACAGGTAGAAATTAAAAATAGAGGACCTGAAGTTTTAAACCATTCAAAATACTAAAATTTATTAGTAACAGTAGTGGTGATATAGCAGTAGTATTAACAGCAGGGGCCGTTTTACACCCTCCCAACCATGCTGTGTGTGTAGGCACTATCATCATCCCCAACTCAGTGCTGAGACGACTGAGACTTGGAGGAGTTTAGGTAACTCTTCATGCTCAGTGCAGCTGTCAAGAACTAGAATGACATCGCTCCACAGAAAATCCCTTCAATAAGAAATTTATCTTAATGCCAGCAACCCATATATTTTAGTAAATATGTAGTTCAAACGTCTCTGGAGGGAAAACAAAGCTTCAAATTGGGTAGATTTTACTACCCCAGAAGCAGGACCACTAAATCCCACCTAAGCGAAGAGAATTTCAAAGATACAGAGGAGCCACCTGATTTATCTCCAGAAACACAGGTAACAGTAAGCATCCCTGACGACTGCACAACTAACAAGAAATATACTAGCCTATACCATCTTTGTTGTTTTCAGCTTCCACCTTCAACTCCTCAGTCCCAGATAAAGAAACACCAACTTCATCAGTACCAAGCTCCAAGCAGCAGCAACAGCACTGAGAGCTACTCAAATATTTCCTTTCTGTAATTCATTGAAAATTTACCTGGGGCAGCAAAGCTATGCTCCATCTCCCAGGATCCCGATTTAGAGAGAGATTCCCTCCCCAAAACAGGCTTCACAAGCACCTGCCCACACTGATCTGAGGGTGACTGTCTCTACCAAAACACATCTTTCTTTCTTCCTATCATAGTCCCTGAAATTCTACCATGAGGATACTCTTTGAGAATTTTCTTTTAAAAAAAAAAAAAATCCCCAAATAAAGTAACAGTGAAAAGTGGGGAAAAGGGATCACATTTGACTTTTTGAACTGGTTATGACAATTAAAAAGGAATGTTTTCAGTTTTCCCCCTACTTGAAGAAAAAGCTTAAGAAAATTTTTCAAAAATTTCTTCTCTCATACGAATTTGTTTTTGATGCCTGTTAGAGTTTGGTCTGGTAGCAAGCACCAGTGGATAAAAGGAACTAACTACGTAGCAAGTTAACAATGGAAAAACCCTGGAGAGAAGTTACCACCATTACTTTGACCCCTTGTTAGCAGCTATAATTTTATATTACAATGTAACACAGAGTAGAGTGAGACATTTTCTGCTTGTAAAGTTGTTGCTGGCTTCTATGACAGAACTTAACAAACTTCTGTGATAAAGCCTCAGGATCACTGAAAGCTGTAAGGAGGCTGCCAATATTGTGCTACACTTCACCAAAGAAAAGGCCAGCTACCCTGGGTTCACCAAAGTTGCTAGATTTGCAGCTTAGTTCCACTGGGTAGCAGCAAACCCTACAGGATCAGCCATGCTGGTATAGTAGGTGCACCACAAAGACTTCGAAAGGGCTGCATGATGCGAACTGGAAATCCATACTGTTGAGCTACAAGTACTACCCGACAGAAGCAAAAAAAGCAGAAATCTATTGTAGGTAAACAAAATAATTAACGTTGCTTAAAACAAGCCACTTTACTTATAACCTCTGCTACATCATTTCTGCAATTCCTTCAAGTTCAAGTAGACCTAGAATATAACTATAAGATAGTACTATATACTTATGAGCACCATTATCTCAACCAAAATCCCTCCCCAAATCCATTATATTCCTCCGACCACAAAAAAAAATCTAAAAAGATCACAAAATTAATATAAAAGCTGATTCCTTTTCATAATTCTTAGAATTGTGCAGTCAAATTCTAGGTGATTATGTGCAGAATCTTCAAATAAAAAAAACCAAAGTATTCAAAATGTGATAATTTAAGAGCCAACAAAAGTCATGTTGTAGAGAGCCACCACTTTTCCACACAGACAAAATAAAAATGAAGAACAGTTGGCTTGAAATGATACATGCTCAATCTGATTTCTGAGTTTTTGAAGTATTTTTGATTCAACAACCCTTAACTTGACATACCCATAATTTAAATGAAATAGCGACAGAAAATTGCAGGTCATTAGCTTGTTCAATACAAAGCCAGGAGATTAAAGAGGCCAACTTTGTGCACAATGTAGGCTTTCAATGTAGCCAATGTCATCCACAGCAATAACAGACACAGGCCTCATTTTAAAATGGGGAAAACATTCTTTACTTCACATAGAATAAACAAATTGCCTTGATTCCTATAGAAAATATAATTTAAAATATTCATCACATCATTAGCATACATACCTGTGAAAAAGCATGTGAATATTTTTAAATGGCTTTAGTAAGATACATATATTAAGATATAATTCATATACAATTCACCCAGCTAATATGTACAATTCAATTTTTTTAGTATATTCACAGATAGTGCAACCATTACCATTAAAACACTTTCATCACCTCAAAAAGAAACCCTGTACCATTTAGCTATCACTCTCCCCATCCTTGCATATGAATAATTAAGTATTTTAAATATCCAGGACATGGTGCCAACACTTGGTTATAAGCTTAAAAGCTAAATTTGTTGCCCTTTTCTTAAAAATAACTTTTAGTATTCAATCAACATTTGCTCCTTAAACCTCAAGAATCACAAATTTATTCAAAGGACTCTTTGATAATTTCAAAGACTCTTTAGATAATTCCTATTAGTGAAAAAGAGTACCAAGGCAATCAAAACTCTAAAGTACGCCCCCTCACACAGACGAACGCATCATTTTTTAGCACCTAACAACAATTAAATGAAAACAGATAAAAACAAAGCCCATAAATACATTTTTGAATGTTTCTATCCAATTATTACTTCCATGACAAGTAACTACCCTTATTCTATGGTATGCGCCTTTTTTGGGTTGAGAAAAGTAGAAACTGGCTCCAAGTCCAACTGTGCCGAACTTAAGAGGGCCTTAGAAAATGTTAGACTCTCTCTTCCTCCACCCACATTAAATATACACCCCCTAAAACTGTTGATTCACCGGATTCTCAGCTGCCAAAGAAAGTAGACTAGCTTAGTGTTTGACATTTCCTTTTGGCAGTCATTAGTCCTTAATGTGTCACCGTCTAGAGGCTAAATGGAATAGTTTCATTTGTTTCTACTTTAGCACATCGTTTTCTGGGGCCTGAGGAAACGTATCAAAGGCTAAATCCACCCTACAAGAAAGCTGTCAATCAAAGATGTTATAAAGTAAAAAATAATATGATCAAACACCTCTCTCCACAAGCCCCTTATCACTAGAGCCTAAGCAGTAACTCTCTACACAGGAGCAAATTAAAGGGGAAAAAGCAAACATTTCCCAAGCCCTCTGACAATGTTAGTGAGCCACCCACTAACAGGGGAAAAGAGGACTGCTTCTAGCCAGTCTTGCTTATAAAATGGTTCCTTAATGGTTCTTCATTCCCACCAAGGCAAGAGATTTCCCATCCCCTGCACACTAATTAATTCTTGATTCTAAATCTATTATAGTTTCTCCTTTTACCCACACCTCAATGCCAATCAATGCCAACCCTGTCTTTCTGTCTTTGGATATCCTATTTAATATAAACTGTTTTATACTTGCTCCAGTACTTGATAATAACAAAGCAATTTCATTTGCGCCTTTTTACTTTCATTATACTAGCATTTCTTTTCTAAGCCAGACCTCCTCATTCTTATTTTTGCCCACAAAAAGAACACCAAAAAAGGAAAAAAAGAAAAAAATAGTAGACAGGATGTTTATGTTCAAACAAGGCTTTCTCTAGCTAGAGGCCGTGTCTTTTCATAATCAACAGCAAAAACAAGGAATCTGAAATCATGCTGGCCAAGAAAATAGTGTTTAAGCCACCTAAAACTGTGTTGAGGCAACTTCTCAATTAATAGGAAACCTACAAAAGACAAGTCGTGTCTCTCCCCAAAAAGCCCTGATTACTACAATTTATTAAATTCCATTATTCAAAGTCTAGTGAACAATAATGTAAACATCACTACTAAATTACATAACAGTCAAGTAGATAAGAAACAAAAAGTTTCTTACTATACATGATAGAGCTTTAAAAATACGACTTGGGGGAGGGTGATGGCTCTGGTAATGCTTGAGGAATTGGACTATGGAACGCCCAGATGATTACGCAATGACCATTTCTGACCTTCTAAAAAAGTGCTTACTAAGAATTTAGCCAAGAAAGCTCTGTATCATTCAATGACTACACTAGTTACACTCCTTTTTGGAAAATCAAGGAACTCAAACCGAATCTAGGGACAAAGGGTTTACTTCAAGGACACAAGTGCACAACCACTCGAGCACAGCTGGGCAACTGGCCTTACGAGCAGCCATACAGGACGCCTAGGATCCTCCTCTTGGCTGGTTGCACCATTCTCCAATCTCAAATACCTGACCCATTCTTACCCTCTATGCTGACTATCTAATTCCTAGCTGCTGTTCACCCACAAATTCACTTTGCCATGACAACCTCGTGACCCCAACTCTACTTAATGGCATAATTTCCAGCTTCAGTTCCCATTATCTAACTGCATCATTTCCCCATTATTTTCCCATACAAATTCCCAAGAGACTCTAATTGGTCTAAGAGATATCATAGGCCAGCCTAAGAACTGGAGATTGAGAAGGGGGCTGGGTGGGATAAAACAAGGCCTTCCAGAGATTGCAAGACAGACAAAAGCCCTCAGAAGAGCTACAAACGTGGCAAGGACTGTGCCCTTAAATATCTAATAAGCTGACACCTATTCAAATAACCATAATGATCGTAAGAGATATGGGGCTTTTTTTTACTTTTTATAATGGGATTTTCCAAACATATCCAAAAGGATTGAGAACAGTAAACGAACTTCCTTATGCAACATCACCAAGCTTTAACAACCATGAGCTTCCTGCTTTCTTGTTTCATTTATCACCTTTCTCTTAGTTTTTGCCAGAATATTATGAAACAAATCCACAATGTCGGATTATTTCCTAAGGGATTCTATGTACCATTCCCCATAAACCTATACTCATATCTGGATTGTCAAATCTGGTAAATTTGAGGGTTAAAAGAATTGCCACTTGACCGCTGAGGTGGTGTCCCGCATGCCGCAGCTGAAAGGACCCACAACTAAAATATACAGCTATGTACCCGGGGGCTTTGGGGAGAAAAAGGAAAAATAAAATCTTTGGGGGAAAAAAAAGAACAATCAAACAAATGTCTTCCTAATGCTTTGAGTCCACTCAAATCAAAAACATGCAGTTACCGATTCTAGCTTCTAGAATTTGCAAAAATGAAAGAGCTGTAGACAACAAATAAGAGCTAGCCAATGGTGTCAGTTTTAAAAAACACTGATTAGAAATTTCCAATTTTAAAATTGGATTTTTTTTCTGAATGCTATAAAATTTAGTATTGCTTTGAAAAAGAACAATCAGGGGCCCGCCCTGTGGTCGAGTGGTTGAGTTCGTGTACTCTGCTGCAGCGGCTCAGGGTTTCCCCGGTCCCGGGTTTCTCTGGTTCGGATCGTGGGCGTGGACATAGCACCACTTGTCGGGCCACGCTGGGGCGGTGTCCCGCATGCCGCAGCTGAAAGGACCCACAACTAAAATATACAGCTATGTACCCGGGGGCTTTGGGGAGAAAAAGGAAAAATAAAATCTTTGGGGGAAAAAAAAGAACAATCAAACAAATGTCTTCCTAATGCTTTGAGTCTATTTCCTCAATTAAGAAATTTTAACAGTCTATGAAAAAATCAGCTTTGAAAAGGTTGGGGGATGATCCTTTATCACAACAGAAATCACTAAATAAGGTATAAATGAATAACTTTTAAAAACAAAACAATTTTCCTGTATGTAATGGCTTTATCTTTTTTTCACCAATAACACAGAATCTTAAAAGCAACATAAATGAATATGTTCTGCTTCCCAGCAACCAGTATATTTATTATTATGAGCTTTAAAGATTATAGTTGGGTATCACTGGTCAAACACTTACAATTTCTCTTATAAAATATTTCAGATAATTTTATACCAGGGAATAATAAGCAATATTCACATAGACACAAGAACAAGAGCAATCTAAAACATAAATCTTTTCATTTCGAGAAGATGAGTTTCATATTTGAATCTACAGAACCAATAATTCTCCCTTAAAGCAGAGAAGTAATTCACGACAAATATGCTCTGGAGTTAAATTTAAAGGAAAATTAGCAAAGAAGCCTTGAAATAAGATGTCACACTGCATTCTATTTGGTAGACTATTAAAAACTGCAAATTACAAAACCAAATGTAAGAATATCTGCAACTAGACTAAAATAGGAGGCCAACCATTTCAGCACATTTGACAATAATACTTGTAAGAAAGTTTACTGCCCAGATATGTTTAGTATAAAGCAACTCAAAGGACGTATCTTCCATATAGTATGTCTCCAAATCATGCCATTATGAAAAAGTCCTAATGCCATTTTCAGGGAAAGACCAAACTAAATCAGTAACTCAGTCTTTGGTTCTAAATAGCCAATATTCCACTTTAAAATAAGCTATTTAGTGACTGTCAAGTACTTAGCAGTCATCAGATGTGAACAAAGATTCAATCCAAAATAAACAGAAATAAGGACATTCACTCAGAGAAGAAAAACACTGCATTCCAGACTTTCACCCTTCTAATTTTATAGTATGACTTAGAAATATGAAAACCAAAGTAATTTTAAAGACAGCCGGCCTGAAATCAGAGAAGAGGAAATTTCCTGGCAGACAGAGCTATACCTGTCTCTGGCAAGGATAGCTTGGAAACTCAATGAGTTTTTATTAACTACCTTAAGTCCTCTAAAACTTAATTTAAAAAAAAAATTTAAGATCAATAGAAAATATTGGGGTAGAAAGTTATGATCGATAAGCTTTTAGTTTTACATGTTTGTCACATATGGGCATTTTAGATAAAATAAACCGGTAGCCTCTTCAAAAGCTTAGTTTGCTACATTTAAACAATTACAATATTTTTAAATGAATCGATTTATTATCAACACATGACAATTTTGCCAAAAGTAAAGCCTATTCCTTGGGCCAAAAAGAATAAACAAGGAAGAAGGAACTGTATTATAATTTCCTAAAACAATACCAATTTGCACAGGTAAAGCACTTTATAGTTTTATGTTCACAACAAAAATGGTATCCCCCCACCTCCAAATAAGGAGGGAAAAAGACCCTTCTTGTCACCTATGATTAGACACTTTACTATAAGATCATGCAGACTGGTGGTGGGGACTGTCATTTTGGCTCTTTGCTATAGGCAGAAAGCATGGAATGGACCTGCCACAAGAAATGGGAGAGCAGCCTGTTTCTACCTACCCAGAACCCTGTTCACTTTGTTCTTGACTATGCTTCATTTATTGCTCTTTTGTTTCAAGGCATTTTGATATTTTTGCAATACCACCACCCATTATCCTATCTTCACCATTTAACTTGGTCTTGTTTAAGCCTTTCTCTGTGCCTTTTAACGAGGTTAGGTAGAGGGGCAGCTATTAATGACCCCGTTTTACAGTTGAGAAAGCAGCTCTGGGGAGGTTACTTGATCAAGCTTTAGTGAGCCCTATTCTATGGAAGCAACAGCTTACTGTCCACCATCTATGGCATCATATGTGAAGAGTACCACCAGGAGTAGCTCTGGACTAAAAATCAGAAGCCTCAGTTCTAGTCTTAACTGTTCTTAACTGGATATGATCATGGCCAAATTAATCTCTATCTCTAATTTCAGGCTGTTTTGAAAACAGGGGGTTGGGTTTTAGTTCTGATTAATATGGAGTAAACACATTCCACCCTATCCCACTGATTGCAACTAAAACTCTGGAAAGAATTCATAGAGTAGCAATCTGAGAACTGCAACAAGAAAGAGCGAAATCCACAATTATAGTTGGAGACTGCAACATTCCTCTCTCAGTAATCATTAGAACAAGCAGACTCTAAATTAATTAATTAATTAATAAGAAAGGTATAGAAAGACTGAACCAATTGGATCAACCAATGCCATCAACCAAGTGAATCTAATTGACATTTATAGAACACTCCATCCAACAACAGCAGAATACATATTCTTTTCAAGTGCAGATAGAATATTCACAAAGAAAGCACCAGGTCATAAAATAAATCTCAATAAATAATTTAAAGAATTGAAATCATGGAGCTGGCCCAGTGGCGCAGCAGTTAAGTTCACATGCTCTGCTTCGGCAGCCTGGGGTTCGGTGGTTTGGATCCCAGGTGCAGACCTAGCACTGCTCATCAAGCCACGCTGTGACAGGCTTGATGTCCCACATATAAAGTAGAGGAAGATGGGCATAGATGTTAGCACGGGGCCAATGTTCCTCAGCAAAAGAAGAGGATCGGCAGCAGATATTAGCTCAGGGATAATCTTCCCTAATAAGAGAAAAAAAAAAAACGGAAATCATGCAAAGTATGTGCTCTGACCATATTGAATTTGAATTAAACTAGAAAGCAACAACAGAAACATAAGGAGAAAATCTTCAAATACTTGGAAATTAAACAACAACTCCAAATCATTGATTAGTCAAAGAGGAAGACTCAAGAAAATTTTAAAGTATTTTCAACTAAACAAAAATGAAAAAATAATATATCAAAATTTATGGGATGCAGACAAAGTGGGGCTTATACGGAAATCTGTCCTAAATCTTTACATTTAAAAAGAGGAAAGGTCTCAAATCGATAACCTAAGTGCCCAACTCAAGAAACTATAAAAGGAACAATAAAATAAACCCAAAGTAAACAAAAAAGGAGATAATAAAGAGCAGAAATCAGTGAAATTGAAAATAATAGAGAAAAATCAATAAAACCAAAAGCTGATTCTTTCAAAAGATAACAGAATTGATAAACCTATAGCCAGGGTAACAAAGAAAAATGAGCAGATACAAATACAAACAACATTAGGAATGAATTAGAGAATACAGCTACAAATTCCCCATAAACATTAAAAGGATAATAAAAGACTGCTATAAACAACTATTTGCATATAAAATTTGACTAATTGAATAAAATGGACCAATTCCTTAAAAGCCACAAACTTCTAAAATTTATCCAAGAAGAAAGAAGATAACCGAAATTGTCTTATATCCATTGAAGAAACTGCATTTCTAACTGAAGACCTTCAAAAACATTAGTTGACTGAACTAAATTAAGACTCAGCAAATTTCTATAAAGGGCCAGAGAGCAAATATTTCACGCTTTGGGGGACATTTGGTCTCTGTCACAACTAATCAACTATGCTGCTGTAGAGGAAAAGCAACCATAGACGATAAGTAAACAAATGGGCATGGCTATGTTTCAATAAAACTTTATTTACAAAAACAGGTGCCAGGCCAGACTTAACCTGAGAACTACAATTTGCCAATGCCTATGCTAGATGACAACTAACGTCACTTCCAAATTCTAAACTTTACAATTCTATACTTCTTTGGTCAAAAATCACTTTGATATATAGTTCAAGAAAATGATGATGCAAATGCTATCACACAGAGATAACTGACTCCATTTTGACTAAGAATTGCTAGAAATGTATATAGTAAACAAAAAAACCCACACAACTCATCACTTCAGTCAAACTAGTCTTGAATGAATCATCACCTCAAAAAAGATGAATCAAGACCTTATTAAGGTGAAAAATTCTCAATTTTCCCGTATCAATAGTGTTTGGAAATAAACACTGTATGCGATTATAAACAAACCTAAAAACTCACAACACATAAAACTAAGGTCTAAGTTTAATAAACTTTGCGTCATTATGACCATGACAAATATTGTCCAAAATATGGGCGAAAAGACAGAAGAAAATTTATACTGCCTATCATCCCACCACCCAGCAACAATTACTAATATTCTGACATTTAGAAGTTATTACATTTAATCCAGAAACATTTTTTAGATATGACATCTTTTCAAGCCTGACTGACATCTAAAGAGCATAAAGTAATACGAAGGACAGTCTAACAGCAATCTCATGGAGGCTCAAACTCTATCCATCTGCAGCCTGATACTGGGCAGGCTTCCATGTCTGCTCCATCATCCCGATTTCAAAGACCGCTCCACTATTGCTCCATTAGGCCAGCACCATGTCACCGAACACGTAAACATGCATCTTTCTGCATATAAAAGGTTAAGAACTTGCCTGTTAAATATTTCAATTCATAATGCCAGAGTAGCATATATAGGAAGTACCTCGAACCTCTTAGAAAGCAATACAAAATATAACTGGGGTGAGAGGTCTTCCTCAGAGTTAAGAAGGTCTTTTACATCTCTCATCTCACACCATAAGAAAATCACACATTAATTTTTGACAAATCAGGTTTCCAAATTAAATAAATGCTGCTCTGTCAAGAGAAGCAAGTTCCACATAGGCTCAAATTTTGCATTCAATGCAACATCTATTTATATCTAAATTTCCCCAAATATGCTAGGCAGCTCACAGAAAAGTTTACACTATCAAATCAGTAAAACATATGGAAGTACAGCTACAGAACTATGGACGAGCAATACAGGCGAAGAGTCTAATGTGCAAAGCCCAAGTGTTCAAGCAAGACGGAAATCATAGCATACTCTACAACAAAACTCAGCCCCTGCAGCTGCACATCACAAAGCCAAGTGAAACATCTATAACACTCAAGTAACACCAGAGAGTCTAGTATGGAAGGATTTTCTAAGAAGCTTTCTGTTCTGCTCATTTCAAGATGCTATACCAGACATGGGTCTATCTTACTTAGAGTGGAGTATTTAGTTTCAGAACAGTCACTTATAAAGCTATACAGTGGAACACTCCATCGCCATTAAAGAGGCTGAGGCAAAATTGCATTTGCTGACTTACAAAGATGCACAATCATAAAAGTATTAAGAGTGCAGATTTGCAGGTCAAAGAGATGAGTTCAAATGTCAGCTGTATGTATATGTGCTTTTGAGCAAATAACTCAATAAAGGTTATTATGGGGGCAAAATAGGTAATAAGGTATGTCTCTTAAAACAATGGCTAGCATATGGTAAGCAGTATAATAGTACAGATAATCATTTTCATTGTTAAAAAAAGAAAAAACAATAAGAACAGAACAGATATGTGTGTACATAAAGACATATCCAGAATGAAGTCTGGAACGCTATACACAAAAAGTAAGTGGTAGGATTACAGGTGATATACAATGAACACAGAACTCTTATAATCAGAAAAAAAAGCTATTCTAATTTTAAAAATAAGAAAATGCAGCCACAAAATACTGCAGTAACAAACTCTCCTAAGAGGCCTTCAAAGGCTGGGAAGCTCTGGCTATGCTGAAGTGATTCCAGGAAGGCATTTGCAAAACTGAGAAGAGATTATCATCTAAATTAAGTGCTTTCCTTCACTACAATAACAATATAGCTCTGAAAGTGAACAGTAACTGCATCCTATTCATACATTCCATATCAAACTATTATCCAAATCAAATAAAAATTTTACACCTCATATATTAACATAATCAAACCCCTCAAATATATGACTAGTCCAATACAAAAAAAATGTCTAGTTATTGCATCCCTCCTTCAGGATCCTACAATCACTGCAACTAGTGTTTTGGGGCAAGAACACAGATAAAATTTATCCGTGAGCAACATCATCCTCACCAGGTTCTAAGCTGTACCAATTTTCTTCTGCCTAAAACTAGTTTTAGGTATAAAAAATACAAGGTATAATAGGTACTATATATGGATTACTGTACCATTCTGGACATTCAGTGAAGAAGTTATTGCTAAACTCTTAGCTACTCAGCCTTAGCTGGTTGGTAACAGCGGTCAGAACTAGCCAAGAGAAATAAAATGCAAGCAAGAAACATAAACTACATAAATAATTTTAAATTTTCTAGGGGTTATAAGTAAAAAGAAACATGTAAAAATTAAGTTTAAGAACAGATTTTATTTAACCCAATATATCCAAAATATTATCAATGACATATTTTACATCCTCTTCTGTATACTAAGTCTTTGAAATCTGGTGTGTAGTTTATACTTACAGCACATCTCAACTTGGACTAGTCACATCTCAAGTACTTAACAGCCGCATATGGCTACTGGCTACCATGCTGGACGCTCTGTGAGCGAGAGCTACTCAAGCCTAAGGCGTGTGCTTCTCACCAATTCTAAGCAATAACTTCAGTCAGTCAACATACATGATTAAGGATGAACTGCTGGGCAAGACTGTTCAGGCCAAAACCAAATGGAATTCATTTCAAGGATTGGGGTCTTCTATGTTTCAGATATCGTGTTCAAGTGTTTTTCGGGGGGTGGGGGGAGTTTTGTTTGTTTTTTGATGGATCAGTGGGTTGAAGATGGGTGTGGTAATGGAGACAAATAAAAGCTTAATTCGAATAAATTCTACTGTTGGAAAAATAACTAGAAGCACATGCCCTAACAAAGGGGAAAAGGAACACATTAAGGATCAGCCCATCTCTCAGCAGAATGAAGAGTATGAAAAAAAGAATTCAGCTGTATAAAGTACAGGGTTCTTCAGAAGGAAGTTTTCCACTGGCACTGAAGTAACTTCAAAAAACGTTATAACACACAACTGGCCTCGTAAGTCAGCCACATATTGAAGGAGCAGAAATTTTAACCCATTAACCTAGCAGTTTGTTTTAACCCATTAACCTAACAGTTTGAACCTAGTTATATGAATATTTTGTTTATAAGCAGAGAACATTAAGAGAGTTAAAATTATTTTAAAATTAAAAAAACGCTCTGCATATAAGAAAGGGAAAAAAATTGGAAATACATATCCCTGAATGTTAACAGCAATGGTGGTTCAGTAATTTAATGCACATGTATGACTTTCAATTACAAAAAAATAAACAAAGTGGCAATAACTTTTTTCAAATTCAATTACACTTCATTTTAATTTCAATCCATTCACTTTTAAACCTTTTAAGATTATGACACCCATCCAAGCTGTTTTTCTTTCTCTAGAACCCTCACAGGCAGAGTAACCTTAGGCTGATAGAGGAGGAACAAATTAAACTTAACCACAACAACCGCATTTCATTTCAAGGAAACCTGGAAGTCATTTGTGGAACTAGAGAGATCCAATGAATGATCAAAAAACCTCTACTGTCATTCATCAGAGGCATTTTCATAATGTTAAGTAAGTAGGGGTCAAATGCATTACCTTTAACATCAATATCTCTTAGACCATCATACAGTAAGTTAGCAATAGAGCCAAGAATGCCCTCCAACTCTTCAAACCACAATGCAAGCAGGAGCATTAAGGCTGCTGGCCTCCTGGCCCATGGAGCCTTTAAAAGGGAGTTCAGCCCTCAGCTGATGAATTAAAATTTAACTCCACTCTGATCTAAGATACCACTTTCACTCACTGCTTATTTCAGAGTACTTGATTTATTTTTTCAATAAACATCATCTGTACACTGAAAGACCCACAGGAAGCAGAGGCAAACCACCCACAGCTTCCGCCTCCAGAACTGCCTAGAATATAAGGCCAATAAGGGCAAGAATTGTCGGTTTTTTCATTAATGTATCCCTAGCACCATGAATATTCAAAATTGATCATTTTATTCCTTCTCCCAAGCCAGCATGCGTTCATTAAGCAAGCACTTACTGAGGACCTCTTCTAGCATTATCCTAGACTCAGACAAAATATTTTTAAAAATAGCTCTCAATGGGTGACATCAGCAACATGGTTGAGAGGGCTGTTCCCTTTATCTTTCCCCCTTTGAACTAGAACTAAAGGGACATTCATTGACCAATGGAGGATACCCACACAGCACAACAGGATGCATGAGAGACCCATGCAGCTGTACATCTGAAGGTGATGGGCAGGGCCTCCAGGTAAGTAGAGATGGATGAGCATTCCCCTACCCTTCCCTAGCAGCCCTACATGCATGCACGAAAACTTTCTCGGCTGGCGGGAGCACCCAAAGTGCTGCTGTGGTCCTGCAAGTGGGAACGCACCCCCACAGGACTGTAAGAAGAGGCAGAAGCAGCCCCAAGCCCGCACACAAACACTTTCTTGGCTGGCAGGGGAGCCCACCAAGCTGCTGTGGTCCCAACGAGTGGCCCAGGCTGGGACTCCACGAAGAAGCCCCACCCACCAAGCCCAGTGGCCAGTGCAACCTTAAGAACAGGCGGTAGCAGACCTATATGCATGCACAAACACCTTCCCAGCCAGCAAGAGCACCTAAAGTACTGCCACAGCCCCACAAACGGCAACACACCTCAGCCCAAGTGTAAGAAGAGGTGGCAGCAGCCCTGAGCCCGTGCACGATTGCTTTCCCGGCCAGCGGGACCACCCACCATACGCCCCCCACAACCTCCAGTAGATAGGGTAGGATCAGAAACACAGCTCTTGCTTCTTCGCCAGCAGTAGGAGGTGGAATCTGCAATTTGATGCTACCACAAATGCGTCAGCAAAGGGTTAGTCCATCAAACACCATGAGAAACTACATCAACAATTCAGAGCAGAAGGAAAATGACAAGTATTGAGAGATCAATCCTGAAGTCACAGAAATTTACAAATCTAAATGACAGAGAATCCAAAATAGCTGTCATACAGAAAATCAACGAGCTACAAGAAAACTCAGAAAGACAGTTCAATGAGCTCAGGAATAAAATTAATAAGAAGGAATATTTCACCAAAGAGACTGAAACTATTAAAAAAAAAAAAAAAAGCAGAAATTCTGGATATGAAGAACACAATCAATGAGACAAAAAATAACCTAGAATCTTCAAAAAATAGAGCTGATGTTATGGAGGAAAGAATTGGTGATTAAAAGGATAGAAATACAGAAATGCTTCAAATGGAGGAGAAAAGAAAACTAAAATCTTTAAAAAATAAAAGAATTCTTCGAGAAATATCCAACTCAATTACGAAAAGCAACATGAGGATTACAGGTATTCCAGAGGTAGAAGAGTGGGAGTAAGGAGCAGAGAGCTTATTCAAAGAAATAATACCTGAGAACTTCCCAAACCTGGGGAAGCAAGTAGACCGAAAAATACATGAAGCCCATAAAACTCCTAATTACATCAACGCTAAAAGACCTTCTCCAAGACATCTAATAGTAACAACTGTTTAAAACTGTTTAAAAAGTAAAACTGGCAAAAGGGAACAACAAAGAAAAACTATTAACGAGAACACGGCAGAAGAAAATAACCTGCAAAGGAAGCCTATCAAGGTTTAAGCAGATTTCTCAGCATAAATCTTACAGGCTAGGGAGAATGGAATGATATATGCATAATACTGAAACACAAAAACTTTAAGCCAAGAATACTCTATCCAGTGAAACTATCCTTCAGATACAATGGCGAAACAAGTTTTCCCAGATAAACAAAAGCTGAGGGAGCTCATCACCACTAAACCTTCCCTACAAGAAATGATCAAGGATGCCCTAATACCTGAAACAAAAGGCAAAGCTTTACAAAGCTTTGACCAAGAAGATAAGCAGGCAAAATCAGAAAACTGCAGCTCTCTTTCAGAACAAGGTAGCAAATACTTAACTATAACTTAAACGATGAAGAAAAGGAAAGCATCAAAAGTAATTATAAACACTTCAACTGAGTCACAACTCACAATACAAAACAATTTGTGACAACAAATAACTCAGAAAGGGAAGAGGAAAGAGATGGGATCTGCTTAGGCTAATGGAGATAAGAGGCTACCAGAAACTGGACTATCTCATCTACGATGTCTTTTATACAAACCTCACAGTAACCACTAAACAAAAAAAAACAAGGTCAAGCCACAAGTCATAAAAAAAGAGAAAATCAACACAGAAAACCACCAAAATGAAATGGCAATCAGAAATATAAAGGAAGAAGAACAATGGAAATATAGAACAACCAGGAAATAAGAGATAAAATGGTAGTATTCAATCCTCATATATCAATAATCACTCTAAATGTAAATAGACTGCAAAAGACAGAGAGTAGCTGGATCGATTAAAAAACAAGATCCAACAATATGCAGCCTCTAGAAAACACATCTCAGCTCTAAAGACAAACACAAACTCAGAGTGAAGGGATGGAAGACGATACTCCAAGCAAATGGCAAACAAAAGAAAGCAGTAGTTGCTACACTTATATCATACAAGCAGATTTCAAGATAAAAGAGACAATGAGAGACAAACAGGGGCTGTATATAGTGATAAAAGGGACTTTCCACCAAGCGGACATAACACTTCTGAATATATAGGCACCTAACACAGGAGCAACAAAGTATATAAAACAACTATTAACAGACCTAAAGGAAGAAATTCACAGCAATATAATAATAGTAGGCAACCTCAACACCCCACTTACATCAATGGACAGATTCATCCAGACAGAAAGTCAACAAGTAGCGGATTTAAATGAAACACTTGTTCAGATGGGCTTAACAGATATAGAGAGAGCATTCCATCCAAAAACAGGAGAATACATATTCTTCTCAAATACACATGGAACATTCTCAAAGACAGATCATATGTTGGGAAATAAGGCAAGCCTCAATAAATTTAAGAAGACTGAAATCATATCAAGTATCTTTTCCAACCACAATCCTATAAAACTAGAAATCAACTACAAGAAAAAAGCTGGGACAGTAACAAATATGTGGAGACTGAACAACCATTAGATCAATAAGGAAATCAAAGGAGAAATCAAAAAATACCTGGAGACAAATAAAAATGAAAATACACATACCAGCTCTCATGGGACGCAGCAAAAGCTGTCCTAAGAGGGAAATTCATGGCAATACAGGCCCACTTCAACAAACAAGAAAAATCTCAAATAAGTAATCTTAAACTACAAGTAAAAGAGCTAGAAAAAGAGGAACGAACAAAGCCCAAAGTCAGCAGAAGGAGGAAGATAATAAAAATCAGAGCATAAATAAACAAAGTAGAGAGTAAAAAAAAAAAAGTAGAAAGGATCAATGAAACTAAGGGCTGGTTCTTTGAGAAGATACAATTGACAAACCCTTAGCCAGACTCACCAAGAAAAAAAGAAAAGACTCAAATAAATAAAATTAGAAGGAGGAGAAATTACAATGGATACTGCAGAAATACAAAGGACTATAAGGGAATACTATGAAAAACTATATGCCTACAAATGAGATAACCTAGAAAAAAAGGATAAATTCTTAGACTCATATAACCTCCCAAAACTGAATCAAGAAGAATTAGAGGATTGGAATAGACCAATCACAAAAAATCAAAAACCTCCCAGTGACCAGTCTGGTGGCATGGTGGTTAAGTTCGTATGCTCCACTTCACAGCCTGGGGTTCGCAGGTTCAGATCCCAGGCGTGGACCCAGCACCACTCATCAAGCCACACTGCGGCAGCATCCCACGTAAAATGAAGGAAGACTGGCACAAATGTTAGCTCAGAAAGAATTTTCCTCCAGCAAAAAGACGAAGATTGGCAAGAGATGTTAGCTCAGAGTCAATCTTCCTCACAAAAAGAAAAAAAAAACTCCCAAAAAACAAAAGTCCAGGACCAGGTGGCTTCTCTGGAGAATTCTACCAAAATTCAAGGAAGATTTAATACATATCCTTTTCAAACTACTCCAAAAAAGTGAAGAAGATGAAATACTTCCTAATTCATTCTATGAGGCCAACATTACCCTGATACCAAAACCAGACAAGGACAACACAAAGAAGGACAATTACAGCCAATATCACTGGTGAACACAGACACAAAAGTCCCCAACAAAATATTTGCAAACCAAATACAGCAATATATTACAAGGATCACACACCATGATCAAGTGGGATTTATACTAGGGACACAGCAATGGTTCAACATCCGCAAATCAATGTGCTACACCACATTAACAGAATGAGGAATATAAATCACATGATCATCTCAATAGATGTGGAGAAAGCATTTGACAAGATCCAACATGCATTTATGATAAAAACTCTCAATAAAATGGGTATAGAAGGAGAGTACCTCAACAGAATTAGTGCCATATATGACAAACCCAAAGCCGACATCATACTCAACTGAGAAAAACTAAAAGTCATCCCTCTAAGAACAGGAACAAGACAAGGGTGCCCACTCTCACCACTCTTACTCAACATACTACTGGAAGTTTTGGCCAGAGCAATTAGGCAAGAAAAAGAAAGAGAAGGAATCCAAATTGGAAAGGAAGAAATGAAATTCTGGCTGCTTGTAGATGACATGATCCTATGCATAGAAAATCCTAAAGAATCCATTGAAAAACTATTAGAAATAATCAACAACTACAGCAAAGTTGCAGGATATGAAATCAACTTACAAAAACCAGTTGCATTTCTATACACTAATAAGGAACTAGCAGAAAGAGAGGTCAAGAATACAATCCCAACGAAAAGAATAAAATATCTAGGAATAAATTTAACCAAAGAGGTGAAAGACCTATACACACTGAAAACTATAAGACATTACTGAAAGAAAATGAAGAAGATATAAAGAAATGGAAAGATATCCATGCTCATCAATTGGAAGAATAAACATAGTTAAAATGTCCATATTACCTAAAGCAATCTACAGATTCAATGCAATCTCAATCAGAATCCCAAGGACCTTCTTCATGGAAAGAGAACAAAGAATCCTAAAATTTATATTCAACAACAAAATACCTTGAATAGTTAAAGCAATCCTGAGAAAAAAGAACAAAGCTGGATGTATCACACTCCCTGATTTCAAAATATACTATAAAGCTATAGTAATCAAAACAGCACGGTACTGGCACAAAAACAGACATACAGACCAAGGGAACAGAATTGAGACCCCAGAAATAAAACCATGCATCTATGGAAAGCTAATCTTTGACAAAGTAGCCAAGAATATATAATGGAGAAAGGAAAGTCTCTTGAATACACAGTGTTGGGAAAACTGGACAGCCACATGCAAAAGAATGAAGTAGACCATTATCTTACACCATACACAAAAATTAACTCAAAAGGGATTAAAAACGTGAATGTAAGACCTGAAATGTAAAACTCCTACAAGAAAATATAGGCAGAACACTCTCTGACATTGGTCTTAGCAGCATCTTTTCAAATACCATGTCTACTCAGGCAGGCAAGGGAAACCAAAGAAAAAATTAACAAATGGGACTACATCAGACTAAAAAGCTTCTGCACAGCAAAGGAAACCATGAACAAAATGAAAAACAACCCACCAACTGGGAGAAAATATTTGCAAATCATATGTCCGACAAGCGGTAATTTCTAAAATGTATACAGAACTCAGAACTAAACAACAAAAACAAAACTGAGCAAAAAATAGGCAGAGGAAATGAACAGACATTTTTCCAAAGAAGATATACAGATGGCCCACAGACAAATGAAAAGATGTTCAACCGCACTAATTATTATGGAAATGCAAATCAAAACTACAATGAGACATCACCTTACACTGGTCAGAATGGCTATAATTACTAACAAAAAATAACAAATGTTAGAGCGGATGTGGAGAAAAGGGAACTCTCATACACTGCTGGTGGGAATGCAAACTGGTACAGCCACTATGGAAAACACTATGGAGATTTCTCAAAAAATTAAAAATAGAAATACCATACAATCAAGCTGTCCCACTAGTGGGTATTTATCCAAAGAACTTGAAATCAACTACCCAAAGAGATTTAGGCACCCCTATGTTCACTGTAGCATTATTCACAATAGCCAAGATGTGGAAGCAACCCAAGTGCCCTTCTACAGATGAATGGATAAAAAAGATGTGGGGTGTGTATGTGTGTGTGTGTGTGTGTGTGTATATATATATATATATATATATATATACACACACAATGGAATACTACTTAGCCATAAAAAGACAAAATTGGGGGCCGGCCTGGTGGCATAGTGGTTAAGTTCACGCACTCCACTTTGGGAGCCTGGGGTTCACAGGTTCACATCCCAGGCACAGACCTAGCACTGCCCATCAAGCCACGTTGTGGTGGCATCTCATATAAAGTAGAGGAAGACTGGCATAGATGTTAGCTCACCAACAATCTTCCTCAAGCAAAAAGAGGAAGATTGGCAACAGATGTTCACTCAGGGCCAATCTTCCTCACATTAAAAAAAAAAAAAAAGGAAAAATCATCCCATTTGCAACATGGATGGACCTTGAGGGTATGATGCTAAGTGAAATAAGCCAGACAGAGAAAGACAAACACTGAATGACTTCACACATAAATGCAAGATAAACAAACATATGAATAAACAGAACAGATTAGTGGTTACCAGAGGGCAAGAGGGATGAGGGACAGGCAAAAGGGGTAAAAGGGCACATATGTACAGCAACAGATAAAAATTAGACCACTGGTGGTGGGCACAATGCAGTATATACAGAAATTGGCAAACAATAATGTACACCTGAAATTCCACAGTGTTATAAACCATTATGATCTCAATAAAATAACTAGGGGGGAAAAGGCAAATAAAATAAAATACTCTCCTTCTTTCAAAAGCTTAAAACCTAGTTGCCAAAATTACATGGACAAAGGAAATATAAGTAAGCAACAATTCAAGGAAGTAAAGAGTTAGGTGCAAAACTTCAAGCAGCAAAGAAATAATGTAGAATGGTGCAGTTTGAAATGGCCTTCAGCAAAGAGATGGGGGGAAAATGTGGGCCTTGAAGGAAGAGCAGGTTAGGTTTAAACAGGTGGAAAGGAAATTTCAAAAACATAATAAACAACATCCTCCTGAACGCATGAGCTCACACTGGCCTGAGTGGACAGAACAGATTGGAAACTGGAGAAACTGAGTAGAGTCTGGAATAAGGGAACAGCAGTGGAGACAGAAAGGGACAAATGCAATAAACCATCCGAGCAGTTTCTCCACCTTCACTGCACAGTGGAATCACTTGGGGAACTTTTAAAAATACTGATGCCTGGACCTCAATCCAGTGATTCTGACTTACTTGGGGTACAACCCAGACATCAGGACTTTTAAAAGTTCCCTAAGGATTCTAACACGCATCCAAAGTGAAGAATCATCGCCTTAGATGAAAAACCAATGTAACTTGGTAAGTGGCAACACAAGATGAAGAAGGAAAAGACTCAAGAGATTTTGGCAAGATTTTAAGAGTATGTATCTATAAAAATAATGACATTGTGAGAGAAGCCAGGAAATTAAAAAAGTAAAAATATGTGCCTTTCTGGACTTTACCACTCTGTCTACAATGTTCCACATAGTGAACCAGTTTTAATTAATCCAGATTGTCTCAATTCTCCATATACCATAATTGGTTGTTTAATATTTTTCAACAGAAATAATCAAAACTTAAAGGGAACTATTTTTTAAATATCAAGGTAGAGCTCAACCTAAAGAATAAATTCTCCATAAAGTCCTCTCGAGTTTTCCAGCTAGAAATAATCTCATCCTCCTTGCAATCCCCATGGCATTTCAGTGGTACCTATGACGGCACTCCCAATAAATGCCTTGTAGAGACCCTGTCTGATTCAGAAGGGAGGGATCAGTGTCTAATTCCTCCTCTTACATAGTGCCCAGCACACTACTTTGCGTGTGACACACACTCTATATGAACTAAGTGACAGGCAGACACTGCCAGTTAAGTTCTGACTGTCACTAGAGGTTCTAAATGTTTTTGAACGCATCATAGTTAGCAAAAATTCACCCCCAGTTGCTTCTGCTTCTTGCACTCTTTTACTGCTCTAAGCTTTCTTCAAGCATGCTTCATTGCCCTCTACCTTTATTCTCACTCCATTGCTTTTTGACAGGACCTAGCCTGCTCACAACTACACAAGTCAATACAAGGAAACTAAATATTTCCTCTTTAGGAGAAACATGTTCAGAGACCATCTTCTAAAAATATATTTCTGAATCTCAAGAATAATTTCTTTCAAAACCCCCATCATAATCCATAAATTTCAACCAAACAGCAATCATTGTTCTAGTTTTCACTTAGATAATAAAATTTTATCTAAGAGTGCTGCTATGGTCTCTATGTCTTGAGTACAAATGTTTACCATCTTTACTTACATCCATGACACAAACAGAAAATACTATTTGTCTGACAGTCTGGGGAAAAACCAGAAGGTAACTCATGACCAGGGATGACTAACCCAAGATCTGACCAGTCCAAAGATTCAAGGGGTATCTTGTAGACTGGGTAGGAAGCGCTAATATAGAGCACTGAGAACAGCTTTATCACATACTCTTTCCCACCAAAGGCTATTTTCAAAGTGGTTTCCTAATCATAAATGCATTGAACACTGTTCTACGACTTCAGCGCTACACATGATAGCAGATAACTGGTCCACATACACATCATGAGTCCTTTGTCTCCCTGTTTAAGACTCCAACATTGTGAGCCAGTCTTCAAATTATCCATTTTTCATATTTTCTGATTTTCAAGCTTAGATGTGGATTTTTAAATGTGTCCCACATTTTCACTGTGACTTATCAACTGCTTTTCCATTTGATTTAACTAAGCCTCTAATCTCATTTTTCTGAGGGAGACTGCATACGATCAAAACATGGCAATGGCTTAAAAAAATGCAACATGCTTCACTAATTTCACAATATGGTAGAAGCAAGATAGGCACAAGAAGGCATTCATCTTCACCCTAGGAATTCCAGCATGACTCACTGTTACATGTTCACTTACATAAGCACATAAGTGAACAAACAAGATGTATGGCAAATGAACAAATGAGAAAGTGTCAAGATATTTTCCTGAAAAGTATTAAATAGGCAAAAATCACTAGTGAGAACTAATTTGTATTGTCCCTCTTCCCTTTAAAACGATTTTATTCAATTTATTCCTTCTTTGCCACAGTAAAATAATGGGTTCAAGGTCTAAACTTCAGTAAGCTTAAGTTAGCATTAAACAACTGCAATGAAGACGAAGTATTCGGGAAGGAAAAAGGAAGACAAAGACACTGACAATAGAAGGGGGGAATCAACAAGTACAGTATTTTCTATGGCAAAAAGTGTTAAGTGTCAAATTTCACAGCACTGCTTTTTAAACACAAACCTTAAAAATTCAAAAACACTACTCAGTTTGCCTAATACAGCTCTACTTGGCAATTACCTACTCTTAGGACACTCTTTATGGTTCATGAAAAGAACCTCATCAACTATAAATATTTTCAGCATTCCCTTTTGCCCAAAATTAGATGGCCACCTAGATGTGATAATGGAATTTTAGGGGTATTGAACGTCATTATCCTTAGGATATGCATGCTGAAATATTTTAAAATACTTGAAATATTTAGAAATAAATTTAAATTTATTTCTAAATTTATTTTATATTTATTAAATATAAACATTTAAAAATAGGTGCCGGCCCCATGGCCAAGTGGTTAAGTTTGTGTGCTCCTCTTTGGCGGCCCAGGGTTTCGCCGGTTCGGATCCTGGGTGCAGACATGGCACCACTTGCCAAGCCATGCTGAGGCGGCGTCCCACATGCACAACTAGAAGGGCACACAACTAAAAATACACAACTATGTACCAGGCTTTGGGAGAAAAAGGAAAAATAAATAAATATTTAAAAATAAATTGAAAGATTTAGAAGTGAAGCAACATAAAGTAGGCAACTTACTTTCAAATATTTCATAGAAAAAAAGGTTGTATATGTGTAGATATACACACATAAATTATACACACAAACATGCAGATGTATCTACATGTTAACTGGTCATCTAGATAAAGGGTAGATGGGTGCTCACTGTATGATTTTTATAAGTTTAAAATTGTTCAAAATAAAAACTCGGGGAGAAAAGTGGCACACAGAAAGCCATTTATGGATCCATTCCTTGAAAATTTGCCCCACTCAAAAGAGTCAAGGAGCCAAGAACATATTTAATATTTATGGTTAAAGCATCTCAGATTCAATCTATCATGGAAAATTCCTCTTACTTCAAAGAAAGTTCTGATACTCACATTGCCCATGTACTCTGAGAGCAGGTCCTGCAGGGCCTGGCGGACAGCATTACACTCTGCCACAATTCTCTCACGCCGGTCATCACGGGTGCAGGACGAGTCAGCCATCAGGGCAGCACCACTGATAATGCTTTCCAGGCGCTCCTCCAGGGAAGGCCTAAAGCGCTCCTCACTGAAGCTCAAGGGGTCCACAATGATTTGTTTCTGCAGACGAAGTATTATTGAATCTTAGTGTTAATGTCTGTTCCCTCTATTATTCAAGAAAGTGAGGAAAGCGTTGATTAGGAACAACAAGATGTAACACAAAAATTCCAACACCTGGGGGCCAGCCCGGTGGCATAGTGGGTAAGTTCACGTTCCGCTGTGGCAGCCCGGGGTTCACAGGTTTAGTCCCGAGCGTGGACCTAGCACTGCTTGTCAGGCTACGCTGTGGCGGCATCCCACATAAAATGGAGGAAGATGGGCACACATCTTAGCTCAGCAACAATCTTCCTCAAGCAAAAAGAGGAAGACTGGCAACAGACGTTAGCTCAAAGCCAATCTTCCTCACACACACACAAAAATTCCAATGCCTGAAGAGTTACACTTCTTGGCAGATGACACACCATCCCATACAAGTTGGTCTACGGTAGATCACTTCTCAAAGAAGGCACTGGGAGAAATACTATCCAGCTGAATGTGGCCTGGGTAAGGTATGATACCACAAATGCAATCACAAATATGTTGGCATAAAAATCATGTTCACACTACCTAACCTGAACATCTAAAAGGCAGCCTATAGAGTTAAGTTATATAACTATATAAGCCTATATAGCTAAGTTACCAGATGAGAACTACAGGAAAATAGAAGTTAGCTCTCTTTTTCTTTTGTATATAGAGTATAAAACTGCTATGTAACATTAGCAGAACTGTTTCACCACAAAAAAGTTAATAAAAACAGGGGCCACCCTGGTCGTGTAGTGGTTAAGCACACACGTTCCGCTTTGGTGGCCCGAGGTTCGCCGGTTCAGATCACAGGTGTGGACATGGCACCGCTTGTCAAGCCCTGCTGTGGTAGGCGTGCCACATATAAAGTAGAGGAAGATGGGCACGGATGTTAGCTCAGGGCCAGCCTTCCTCAGCAAAAAGACGAGGATTGGCAGCAGTTAGCTCAGGGCTAACCTTCCTCAAAAAAAAAAAAAGTTAATAAAAATAAAAACAAAACACTGGCTTCTGTTCTCAAAGTTTCAGAAAGGAATGCATTTATAAGCAATTTCAACCTATTTTCCTCACCTTACACATCTCACCAAATTTTATAAACAATTCATTCTTAAATTTATCTTGTTATGTCTAAATTGGAGATCTTCTCTGCCCAGAGACCTCCAGGTATTCTGTAAGAGATGAGAGCAATCTGCCCCAACAAAGTCACTCCATGAAGCGTAACTGCCCAAAAAACAATAAACCCTTCCTCTGTCTCTCCTTCACTCCCCTGACTCCACTTTAATCCAGCTTTCCCAGTGACGAGTGAGATCAGGTCACAAGTAAGCTGTAGATACAAGGTCAAACATCAACACCATCAAATATCAAGAAAGCAGCTATTGGCCTCTCTCCAACTTCACTTTACAATTTATCCTCACATTGGGAAATGACTGTGTAAACATTTGCTTTAATTTTTCTTTATAGGGACTATGTTCTTATTGATTTCAACTTGAATGCCAAGTTTTTTTCTTAAAAAAAAGCTTGCCCTTTCCAAAAAATATGTATTTCTTCTTTCTTGCCTTCCAAAGAACCCTGTTTCAAAACTGAACATAAAATACCTTGAGTTCATCATTAACCTACACTTCAGCGGGATCATTTATTTATTTATTTTTACCAGATTAAGTTATTGCAGGATTTCTCTGGTCAAAACTGAATATACAAGGTCTTCTGACCAGGAATAAGCAATAAATGGTCATAGAATTTTAATAGAGTCATAGAGCTGCAATGGGCCTGCCATCACTTACTCCAACTCCCTCATCTTATGAATGAAGTTTCACTGTAGCCCTAAGAGGTTAAGAGGTCTCTGATATACAATTACTTAACTTGGGGCAAAATGTAATCCTTACTGCCTTGAAACAGGCCAATATCTAATACTGCCAAATTTGAGGGGGGAAAAAACAACAGTGACAGTAAACAGTAAGATGCATCATAAGAGTTTGCTATAAAGTCATCTAATATTTAAGGCTCCAGGGTAAAAATTCAGTTCTAACACCATGGTCTTGAGGCTTAACACTCTCTCTATCATTTATGAAAAGTGGTAAATCAGCCATGCATATCAGCAAGGATCAGTTACCCCAGCCAAAGTAAAGGGGTAAGACAAAGAAAAGAAAAGGTAAAGGCAATGAAAACCTGTTAAAAACAAAATGCACTCTATTATATTGATTCTGTACTTCAAAGCATTCCTACTTATGAAAGGATGCTGGCCACCTGGAAAGCAATTTTCCCTTATGTTAAGTAAAAAAAAAATTTTTTTTGACCCAACAATTGTTTTTTTAAAAAAAAAATATATAAAAAAGAATCTTAAACTGCTGCCATCTACTGGAAACCCTGAAGCACTGTGCATAGGAACTGAAAAACAAAATCCACCGGAAAACTTAATGATTAGAGTTTATATACATAGCAATGTATACACAGAATGTATACACAGAACAGATCGGGGGCATCATCTATAAAAAGTAACTATATTGCATTGTGCTAAGAAAATATTTTTATCCCAAATTTGCTTCCACTTGATTAAATTTTGTCTATTATTACAATGTAGTCATTGAGAAGTATATCTAGGCAGACAAGTAAGATTAAGATGATGGCACTTCCGCTGTAGTCACTTATGATTTGTATGTATCTCCCACCAGATTGAGCCCCTGGAGGGCAGAACTATGTGCACTTTGCCTCTGTTCTCCCATGGCTTCACATCTGCCAGAAGGTTAAAATCTTGGTTGAAATGAACCAAACTCATATCCTTAATAAAGAATGACCTCATAGGAAACACAAGTTGCATAAAAGAATTCAGAAGTTTAACTCAAACGAAAAGAGAAAAGAAAGAAAGAAAAAAAATAAATGCTTTAGGCCAAGTCAAGATCAAGTAGACAGATGATTCACCAAACTTATTTCAACTGAGAGTGCAAATCTAAGCAGAATTGAGCTTTCATGAGAAACCTTGATCACATCTCCCCAGGGATCTGTTAACTTCGGGGGATGGTCAAGAGTCTGAAAGCTTAACCTCCCAAGTATAACTTACATCAAAGTTATTGAGTGCATATGCCAATTCTCCTCCTCCACCCTGGTGCTGGGAGGCATCGTCTGACGCAGTGGCCTGGGCTGCATTGGAAATGCCTGTGACTGCCTGCTGCAGCTGCTTGTATATCAGGTCTCTGTTGGCTTTATAGGCTGCAACATCAGGGTGCTGTAGGCACGCCTGGGATGCAGTATAGAGGATCGGAACATTTTTCTGCAGGATTCCTCTGGCTGCAGCCATCTGATCACGATGGCCCACATCCTTCAGTTCCTACAAGAGTAAAACAAGAAATTGAAATAGTCTTTCTATAGGTTCTATTTATATTAAAATTTTCCAGTAAATGCTGAAAAGTTAGAATTTCTACTAATTAGACACAATATTTTCATTAACAGCCTGGCTTAACAGTTTATCACAAAGGAGGCAGTATGGCTGAGAAAGTAGGAGTTCACACTTTTCCCAACCACACAGTCCTGGATTTAAATTTCCAGCTCTACTTTTTCTTGGCTATTGTGATCTTATTTAAACTCTGCCTGTTCAGTTTCACCTCCTGTAAAATAGGAGCAGGTAACAGCATCTCTCTTATAATTGTCTTGTGGATTTAATGGGATAATACATGTAAAGCACCTAGCACAGCATTAAATAAAAAGCAAAACATAAAACTGACCAGCATCTTGATTACAACTACATAAAGATGTATATATCTATTCCAACCAAAACAGAAAAATCATTCACAGACACATTTAAATAGAGTAAGATTTATCACAAGGATTTCTTTCTCAGTAAGTTATAAAAGTTCATTACAAGAGTTCCGTGAAATTTGAGATGGGATACCACAGGTGCACGTGAACTATGCAAACCAACCAGGTGAGGATGTGGCAGGCTACTCTCCCAAAGACCACCTTAAGACAGAGGTCAGGGGCCGGCCCCGTGGCCAAGTGGTTAAGTTCGAGCGCACTGCTTCGGCAGCCCAGTGTTTCATCGGTTCAAATCCTGGGCGTGGATATGGCGCCGCTCATCAGGCCATGCTGAGGTGGCGTCCCACATGCCACAACTAGAAGGACCCACAACTAAAACTACACTACTATGTACCAGGGGGCTTTGGGAGGAAAAGTAAAATCTTAAAAAAAAATAAATAAAAGACAGAGGTCATTAAGGCATAAAGCTGAGACTCATGTGCTCCGTGACTTTAATCCAAAAGGTTTGTATTTCATTGTAATACTCTATATACATGTGGTCTTAAGTGAAACTGTCCTTTTACAATTTCCTCTACCCCATAATTCTAATCCACAGTTAAAATCTTTTGAGGTTCTTGGCATGATTTCCACTACTGGCATCTATTTGGTAGACTGACTAGATATGCTAAGTGACAAGTAAGTGATACGAACAACGAGCAAGATGGAAAGGGAGAACTTGCGTTATCCCCTTGTTACTGAAATTACTCAGAGGAAAAAAAACTAAGCCTTTAGTAAATATGGATCACCACAAGGTCAGCCCCGGTGGCCTAGTGGTTTAAGTTCAGCACACTCCATTTCCTGCGGGCTGGGTTTGGTTCTGCAACTGCTCACATATAAAAAGAGGAAGACTGGCAGCGGATGTTAGCTCAGGGCGAATCTTCCTCAGGTAAAACAAATGGATCATCACCACACAAGAAAAATATGTGATAACCCTAACTGACCTAACTGTTACAAGTCTATTTTACATGTAATCACAGAATTTCAATGTTAATGTCACCAACTGAATCCTAGAGTACAAATTTAAACATTTTAAAAATGAGTATTACATGTGTAAACACTAAGAGAAAACTGACTAAACTTAGAAAGGCCAAAGTCAATTACTCAATTTAAAATCTGACTTAGGTATTTAATGGCTCATCTTTCTAGATGAGTTCTTAATTAAGCACTGGAGACACCAAACTGGCTTCCTTTTTCTGAAACCTCATCTCACTATATATTTTAGGTTTGCATCTTTATTCAAACCTTCTATAATATGACAGCTTACTTTTCCTCCCAGAATTCTTTTCTCATTGGAATCCGAATTTACAAGTAATAGCTCACAGCACTCCAAATGCCCTATAGCACAGCACATTAGGCTAAATATTCAGAAACGGGACCCTGTGGATTTAGAGAATCAGTGATCACTTTAAGACTCAAGCTATGAGAGGGGGCTGAGGTTAACTATGATGCTTAAACAGCTAGTGCGCATGTTCTGTGTGGCATTTTCTAGATATCCTGCCCACAGTACCACCTTGGGGACTTTAAGCCTTCTGGGGAAGCATTTATCTTTAAGTATTTATATTGTCCTCTGTTTTATAAAATGCTTTGCAATCAGCTTTGGCATTCTTCCTCAGTATCCATAAGCAAGATCAGTACAGCCTCTTATAAAGGATACTAAAGACACTTGTAGTCACGTAAAGTTAATAGCTGCCAGAATTACTATTCAGCACCTGACTTTCCCAAAGCCACTGCCTGGCCTGGTGTGATAAATTTCTTCTTTTCCAAAGACTAATATTAGGTTAAATATTCAGAGACAGGACCCTGTGGATTTAGAGAATTGATGATCATCTCAAGACTCAAGCTATGACAAGCAGCCAGGGCTAACCAATATGCTTAAGCAGCTGGTACACATATTCTGTGTGGTATTTTCTAAATGTCTCACCCTCACCATAGTGTTATCTCTGATAGACTCTGATTTACCAATACAGGGGGTATATCTTATTCTATGAAGAAAATAAGAGCTAAATATTATCATTTGTCCTAACTACTAACGTGTTCCACCTTTTCTCTTTTGAACCGCTTGTGCCATAGCACAAAGAAACTAGGTTTTGTTAAGTAAAGATAGGAAAATAGACACTATCACACAGCAGCACTATTTACTTTAATAAGAATAATGATTGATTGTAAGTATTCTTTTCAAGATATGTAGTACTGATAAGTAATCCAAATTAGTGAAAAAAATGAGCTATTAAGCAATGCAATAAATTACGAAATTAGAGTTCCTTGGTCTACTTTAGCCTTCGTGATTCCCTAACTTCACCAATCCAGCTATGTTTCAAAGCAGACTCAGGAACAGTCAAACAAAAACATAAAGAGGAAATGACTGCCTTCAATGTGATGTGAACTAACCATCACATGCAGTGACCAAGAAACAGAAGCTAACTTCTAAGCAATCTATAACACTCTCTCTAACCAAGAGCTGGAAATTCAAGTGAAAGTTTCCTCTCATTTCCGTCTTAACAATTTAAAATTGTAGCCATAGATACATTTGATCAGATGTCTTCTCTTGGATTCAAACAACTATACTTAAAGAGACGGTCCATGGTCATCAAACCCAGCCAGTTCAGATAATTTACACATAAAACACTGGCAGTACTATCCATTACAATGTGTCTGTTCAGGTTTTCAGGAAAAAAAATCATGAAAGTCAGAGTTCACAAACTACATAAGAAGCATTACGTTTTTACCAAATATCTCAACAAGCTCTATGGACCTGGGAGAGCGGAATGTAACCATCAAAGTATTCCATCTCTAGCATATTGGGAAGCCCAAGTGGACAATGCAAGGCAGAGGTAGCCCTCCTCACAGGAACCAGGGTTGATGCTGGCCCAGTCTTACCTCTGCCAACTATTTCACCCATACAGTCAAAGAAGAGCCTGCAGCCTAATGGAAATTCAACACTTGTGGTCAGCAAATAATATTCTAGCCCAAGAAAGTAATAGATTAGGGCCTTACTTAGAATCCCATTCCAGGATGGATGTGCAGTACAGCTTATTCGTTTGTTGGTTAAACAAATATTTATTGAACACTCCTCCATTCAGGCAATGTTCTAGGCCCCAGGGCCCACAGTAACAATGTAAACAGAAAAAATCTCTATCCTCTGGAGCCAGTCAGCCTGGGTTCAAAATCTGACTCCACCACTTAGTAGATGAATGACCCTGCCAAATTATGTAACCTCTACATGCTACAGTTCCTTCATCTATAAAAATTAACATCTGATCAATTATAGTTATCCACTTTATACTATTTTATGAAGATTAAATGAGTCTGTGTTTATAAAGGGCTTCTAACAGTGTTTAGCACATAGTGAACACCTTTTTAGAGCTATTCATTATCATTTGTAGCAACATCCTTGCTACCACACTATGTCCCAAAAAAACCTTAAGGATAAATAGGTAAATTCCAGAGAGCCTGCAGACCTTATGAGGTTTAGCATTTCCTCAGTGGGTAGCTGCTGCCTTGAAGGATACAAGGGAGGCTTGGGGGCTGGCCCCATGGCCAAGTGGTTAAGTTCACGTGCTCCGCTTTGGCAGCCCCAACTTCCCCGGTTTGGATCCTGGGCATGGGGCTACACACTGCTCATCAAGCCATGCTGTGGCAGCATCCCACATAGAAGAACTAGAATGACTTACAACTAGGATATACAACTATGCTTGGGGGCGTTTGGGGAGAAAAAGCAGAAAGAAAAAAAAAAGAAATACTTTAAAAGTGACGAAATATGGGGGGAGGAGTGAGATACTTTCTAATATAAAAGTAATTCCAGTATGTTTTAACTGGTTTAAGGTTTTTAAAAATCTGAATTAAACTCCACCACCAACTCAAGTTAATCTTTGAATGTACATAGTGAAAGCCAAGCAACCTTTCCAGACACTACTGCAAACTGCCAAGCTCCTTAAAATTTTCACAAGAATTAAAATAGAGCATAACATGAATGCAACTTAATTACACCTTTATTAACAACACTGAAAGGATACTTCATAAATTAAGTGTTTTAATGGGACTATATTGGCAGAGGGAGGTATTGGTACCTTCAGAAAACTTAGGTAAAATGGATTTTTCCCACTCGATAATAATATAAACAACTTTACTACATCCCTGAATCATAGCTTTACCTGTTGTCTTTTGGCTGCCATAATGTTCAGCTTGTCCACTTCAGGTTTCAGGGCTTTATACTGTATGCCTAAGTCTTGTTCAGTGCCAGCATTCCTCAGTTTTAAGATACCATCTTCCACCTATAAAACATAACCCCAAAAATAAAAATTCTAAGCAAGTCTGTATATAAAGACAATCTAGAATTTTTTTATTCCTTTTAACAGCTACTCAAATAGCAATCCGAACTTTCTCTTGAGTTTACACGGCCCTCAAATATTTGAGCAGCTATTACATGGGAGCTTTATAGGAGGTGGGAAGGACAGTATTATACTGACTTTTATCTAAAAGGATACAATTTAACACATCTGGGTTTCTCAACTCTGGAACTCTACTGGTACATGGAAATGTTTAATCACTACTGCAGAAAGGGAAGGAGTCAAAACAAAACCTCTGCTACAAGTTCTTCATTAGAACCAAGACAACACAGGCTCACAAGCCAGCATGATGTACACTTGGAACAGAAGAGTAAATGGAAATTAAACAAAAACACTACCAATCCATTTAGGTAAACCAGGCTGAAAACTAAACCAAATCCTAAGGAATGCTGAACTAAGTATGGCCAACAGCAGCCTCACTACGATAGAGAGAACAAATTACAGACACAGGCCTGTACTTACAACTTTCAGCTGAACAAGTAATTTGTAGACATCTGCCATGTCAGCCAAAATAAGCAGCCGGGTAACAGCAGAGAGCAAAGCTCGAGCTGCCCGAACCATGTTGCCACGCTTCACAGAAGAGCAAGGATCATCTGCAAACTCTCCCGCAGCACTCTTCATCAAATCACCTGTTTTACAGAATGACAAAACAAACTCAGGAATGAAGCAAATAAGTGGTCTACATTTAAAAAGATAAAAATAGTTTAAACTTTGTATGTTTCATGCACAGAATTTAGTTTAAGGGTTTTTATATTGTTGTTGTTTTTCTTTAGTTTGTTTTATTGCTGTCACTAGGAAAAGTACCCTCCTATATTGCTGGTCAAAGCACAGTATCTGGAAAGTGATTTGGCACTATATGTTAAGAGCCTTAAGAATACTTCTTTCCATTGATCTAATAATACTCCTTTCCAAAAAGGAGCATTATATGTATCCTAAGGAAAAAAAACCCAAGACTTAAGTGGGAGAAAAAATGGATCTAAGGCAACCTACCCTCACATCCACAGAATGATACAGAAATACAGCAACCATTATGTAGGACCACCACACTTCATTAATACCCCACTATCTAATGTGTGCAGGTCTAAGAGAGACTCACTGGTATGTGAAAAGACCGAGTTCAGTCACTGGCTCATTCATTTTCCTCATAGTAAAACACTGTCTACAGCTCAAATGCTCGACAGTAAGTATCTAGTTAAATTATGGTATAGCCTGTAATTGATTATGCAAATATTAAAATGAAAAATGTTGACTTATTTTGAACTCTTAAGCAGAAAAAAGACAAAACTATAAATGACGTAGTCTGTGTTTTAAAAAAAGAAAAAAGATTGCAATCAAAAGGCAAATAACAGTTATACCAGATTACAATGTGACTCTTTACATTGTTCTGTACTTATAAAAACATTTTCTATAGTGAACAGGTACTATATGCATAATTTAAAAAATTTAAGCTAAAAAAATATACATTTTACTACAGTTATTAGGACTATCCAGCTCATACAATCCTGAGTTCAACAATGCTAAGAATTTATTTATAACATTTCCTAGAGACTTGTAAAATAACTTATACTTTTGTTCATTTGTTTCTATTAATAATCATTTAAGGTGCCTCCTGTCCCTCTTTTCTTATAGCTGGAAGCAGCTGAAGGGCAAGGGCTTTGTCTGTTCCACCAGTTACACTGACAGTGCCTGTATGCGGACTATCTTTGGATTTCTGGAAAAGCAATTACTCCTTCCCTTGACTAAATGTGTCCACTTCAGATTAAAGCCTAACGGCCATTCACCCCCTCATCTCTTCCACAAATGTATGCTCAAGAAGCCTAGCTACATCTGAAGAAACCTAACCAATTTCTCCTAGCTAATTTAGTTGCAGAATATGAGCTTAGAGGGAAAAAAACGTTAAATTCACCCTCAGATTCATATATTAATTAGGCTTAGAAGCACCATATAGTACTAAGAGTAAAGACAAGCTCTGCGTATTTGTCAAGTCAGAAATAACTCACAATGAAGTATTTTATAGTTAAATGTTTTTCCTGGATCTAAGATACAGACATGGGAAGATACAGACATATGGCAACTACTATGTGAATACATAACATTAAAAGTGTTCTCGTATGATACTCAAAAAGATAGAACTCGGGACCAGCCTGGTGGCGCAGCAGTTAGGTGCACATGTTTCAATTCGGTGGCCCGGGGTTCGCCAGTTCAGATCCCAGGTGCAGACATGGCATCGCATGGCAAGCCACGCTGTGGTAGGCGTCCCATATATAAAGTAGAGGAAGATGGGCACAGATGTTAGCTCAGGGCTAATCTTCCTCGAAAAAAATTTTAAAAAAATAAAAAGATGGAACTCATGCATTCATTCAACAAATATTTGAGCACCACCATACATCAAAGACTATATTAGGCGTCAGTGATACAGTGCACAAGAAACAGCCCATGTCCTCATGGAGCTCTATGGAGGGAGGAAGAGAGACAAGCAAACAATTAAAAGCTGGTTAATGGGGCCAGTCCAGGGGCATAGTAGTTAGGTTCGCATGTGCCACTTCATCGGCCCAGAGTTCACAGGTTCAGATCCCAGGCACAGACATACACACTGCTCATCAAGCCATGCTGTGGTGGTATCCCACATACAAATCAGAGGAAGATCAGCACACACATTTGCTCAGCAATAATCCTCCTCAAGTAGAAAAAGGAGGATTGGCAACACATGTTAGCTCAGGGCCACTCTTACACATACACACATACACACACACACACACACACACACACAAGCTGATTGAGACAAGGCACCTGTACTCAAAGGCTTCACAAATTAGGGAGTATTGCAATGCAATCAGAATTGCAATAGCCCTGTAGACACGGTACTATGGGAAGATAGTAGGAAAAGCTATTTACTCATGGAAGAATTTGTCTCAAAGTCTTGCAGAAAAAAAAATTTGCCTTACACAGTATTAATATTAACATTAAACAAGAGATAGTGCCTTATACAATAAAGAGAATTTCACCTATTTATTAAGAGCTTGCTACACACTAAAACAACCAACCAAATCCACTGCCAGGAATACAAAGCTAAACAAGACTATACATGCTTTCAAATGGTTTATAATCCAGAAAAGAGGAATGTGATCATACAGAAATTATGTGGCATTTTAACATACAAGCTGTATGAAGGGCACACACTACCACATATGGTTTCAAAGGAGGAAGCACTAAAAACCAGTTTGGAGAAGAAGTGAAATGCCAGCAACAGTTTTATGAAAGACATGGTACTCTAAAATGGACTGTGCCCTCAAACGATAGGAAAGATCGTTGACAGGAGAGTTAGCACCTCAAGCAAAACAAACAGCAACATAATAATATCCAACATTTATTAAATGTCCATTCTATGGCACTATACATATTTTACTTAAACATATGAGCTGCCCAAAAAGTAGGTTGTATTAGCCTCTCTTTACCAATGAAACAACTAAAACTTAGACAGGTTAACTAACTTAATCACAGTCACTTAAAAGTAAATGGTAAAGCCAGGATTTGTAATACAAATGCTTATACTCTAGAACCACTTATCAAGCTGGGGTATACAATAAGAAGGCATGTTTGGTGACTGAGTTCTCTAGTCTAATTGTGAGGCGAGGGATGTGTACAGAAGGGGAAGATGAGGATGGAAAGACCATGAACAGAGTACGAAGAAAAATCCCTGAGCCAAAGAGGGAAGTCCAAGTCATAGACACACAGGATTAACCTAACAAAAGTACATACAATAAACCTGACCACAGAGCCAGGTCAGAAAGCCACAGTGAAGAGTCCAGGAAAGAACAGTAGTAAATTATAAAGGCAGGGATAAAATGATATAATAACCATTGATTATGAAGAGTGACGGAAAAGAAACCATCGAAGATTATTTAAAGGTTTCAAGCTAGGGTTGTCCTGAGACAGAGAAGAGGGCCAGAGCACTATACGGGTACACACGAATTGGGGAAGATTTAAGAAAAAACAAAAACCGGAGCCCTTGAGACTGTGAATTTAGGAGTAAGGGGAGGAAGACTGTGACAAGAGAAACAAAGAGAACCCAGATGACAAACTGTCAAAAACAAGAAGACAAGAATTTCCAAGAGAAAACTGGTCAACAAAATCAAATGCACACACACAGATCAATAGAACAGAATTGAGAATCCAGAAAGATAGTCAATTAATTTTCAACAAGGCTGCCAAGACGATTATATACAGAAAACCGTAAAGAATCCATCAAAAAACTCTTAGAGGGGGCCAGCGGCGTGGCCGAGCAGTTGAGTTTGTGCCCTCTGCTTCGGCGGCCCAGGGTTTCACCGGTTTGATCCTGGGAACGGAGATGACACTGCTCATCAAGCCATGCTGAGGCAGCATCCCACATGCCACGGCTGGAGGGACCTACAACTGAGAATACACAACTATGTACTGGGGGGCTTTGGGAGAAAAAGGAAAAAGAAAATCTTAAAAAAAAAAAAAAAACTCAGAAATAGTAAATGAATACAGTAAAGTTGCAGTATACAAAATCAACATATAAAAATCAGTTGTATTTCACTAACAATGAAGTAGCAGACAGAGAAATTAAGAATATAATCGCAACAAAAAGAATAAAATACCTAGGAATAAATTTAACCACAGGTGAAAGACCTGAACACTGAAAACTATAAAACATTGTTGAAAGAAACTGAAGAAGACACAAAGAAATGGAAAGTTATTCCATGCTCTTGGACTGAAAGAATTAACATAGTTACAATGTCCATACTTCCTAAAGCAGCCTACAGATTCAATGCAATTCCTACCAAAGTTCTGACATTTTTCCACAGAAATAGAACAAAGAATTCTAAAATGTAAATGGAACAAGAAAAGACCCCCCAAAAGCCAAAGGAATCCTGAAAAACAAGAACAAAGCTGGATGTACCACACTCCCTGATTTCAAAATATACTATAAAGCTATAGTAATCAAACATCGTGGTACTGGCACAAAAACAGATGGATCAGTGGAACAGAATCAACAGACCAGAAATAAATCCACACATCTATGGACAGCTAATCTTAAACAAAGGAGCCAAGAACATACAATGGAGGAAGGAAAATCTCTTCAATAAATGGTGCTGGGAAAAATGGACAGCCACATGCAGAAGAATGAAAGTAGACTGTTATCTTACACCACACACAAAAATTAACTCAAAATGGATTAAAGACTTAAATGTAAGACCTGAAACCATAAAACTTCTAGAAGAAAATATAGGCAGTACACTCTTTGACATCAGTCTTAGCAGCATATTTTCAAATACCATGTCTGACCAGGCAAGAGAAACAAAAGAAAAAACAAACAGATGAGACTACATCAAACTAAAAAGCTTCTGGGGACCGGCCCCATGGCCTAGTGGTTAAGTTCAGCACATTCTGGTTTAGCAGCCTGGGTTCAGTTTCCGGGCACAGACCTATACCACTCAGAGGCAGCTGTGCTATGACAGCAACCCACAAGGAAAAAAGAGGAAGACTGGCACAGATGTTAGTTCAGGGCAAATCTTCCTCAGGGGAAAAAAAAACCTACAAAAACCTACAAACCATATATCCAATAAGGGGCTAATATCCAAAATATATAAAGAACTCATACATCTCAACAACAAAAAAAAACAAACAACCCAATTTAAAAATGAGCAAAAGATTTGAACACATTTTTCTGAAGAAGATACACAGATGGCCAACAGGTACTTGAAAAGATCTTCAACACCACTAATTATTAGGGAAATGTATATCAAAACTACAATGAGACATCACTTCACACCCATTAAAATGTTTATAATTAACAAGACAAGAAATAACAAGTGTTGGGGAGGGTGTGGAGAAAAAGAAACTCTCATACACTGCTGGTGGGAATGCAAACTGGTGCAGCCACTATGGAAAACAGTATGGAGATTCCTCAAAAAATTAAAAATAGAAATACCATACGATTCAGCTATCCTACTACTCGGTATCTATCCAAAGAGCTTGAAGTCAGCAATTCCAAAAGTCCCATGCACCCCAATGTTCATTACAGCATTATTTACAACAGCCAAGACGTGGAAGCAACCTAAGTGCCCATCAACAGATGAATGGATAAAGAAGATGTGGTACGTATATACAATGGAATACTACTTGGCCGTAAAAAAAGAACAAAATCATCCCATTTGCAACAATATGGATGGACCTTGAGGGAATTATGTTACGTGAAATAAGCCAGACAGAAAAGGACAATCTCTGTATGACTCCACTCATATGAGGAATTTAAACATGTGGACAAAGAGAACAGATTAGTGGCTACCAGGGGAAAGGGGGGGGGTGTGGGGGGTGGGCACAAAGGGAGAAGGGGTGTACCTACAACACAACTGACAGACAATAATGTACAACTGAAATTTCACAAGATTGTAACCTATTATTAACTCAATAAAAATTTTTTTTTAAAAAAATTAAGAATAGAACTACCATATGATCCAGCCATTCCACTTCTGGGTAATTTATCCAAAGAACATGAAAACACGAATGAGTAAAAATATAGGCACCCCTATGTTCACTGCAGCATTATTCACAATAGCCAAGACTTGGAAACAACCTAAGCGCTCATCAAGGGAAAAACAGATAAAGAAGACATGATATATATACACAATGGAATACTACTCAGCTATAAAAAAAAAAAATGAAATCTTGCCATTTACCACAACATGGATGGACCCAAGTCGGACGGAGAAGGTCAAATACCATATGATCTCACTCATAAGTAGAAGACAAAAACAATAACAACAACAAACACACACACACACACATAGATACAGAGATTAGACTGGTGGTTACCAGAGGGGAAGGGGTGAGGGAGGAGGGTAAAAGGTGTGACTGGGCACACGTGTATGGTGATGGACGGTAATTAGTCTTTGGGTAGTGGCAAAAACATGATGTAGTCTACACAAAAATTAAAACATAATGATACACATCTGAAATTTATATAATGTTACAAATCAATGTTACCCAATAAAAAATAAATATTAATGATAAGGAGAAAAAATAAAAAATAAATAAAATAAAACAGGGGGATCAAGGCAGGCCTCATCAAAAAGATACCACTTGAGGAAAGTCTTCAAAAAGGAAGCACAGGAGCAAGGCGGCTATCTCAAGAAAACGTTCCAGGCAGAGGAAACACCAAGTCCAAGACCCTAGGGCACATGCACACTAAAACGATCTTGGAAGGCCAAGGAAGCCAGTGTGGCTGGCACAAAGGGAATAAAGAGGAGCAGCTTCGTGGGAGGTGCAAAAGCCAGATTTCAAGTGTAACAGAACAAGTCAGAAATAAGACTTTCAAAACCAATTCTTTCAAGAGGAAAAGTCAAAAGGCCCACTATGAAATTTTTCTCTGGGGGTGTGGGTATGTTTGTGTGTGTGTGTCTATAAGGGCAGGAGTATAATGGAAGAGAGTAGGATCATGAACTTAATAGAAACTGCAGCTTCACCACTGAATAGGTCTCCTTTTCCACAGTTGTACAAAAGAGGTGTATTAACAGGTAATCCTCACTTTGCACAGTAGTACGGTCTGTAAAAATGACCACAGAAGCTGAACCAGTGCAAAGTAACCTTAACCATCAATGGGAAAAACTACAATTGTCCTGTGACCTTTAAAATTTTGTCAAAAGGTTAAAAGCTCCTTTACTGCTGATTATAGATGTACACGGAAATGAATAGTACAACTAATATTTATCTAATACACTGTAACTTAAAACATTAAGAATACTGAGAATTAAAGTGTTTCATTTCTTCATAAGAAAACTACTCAAAAGTAGTTTTTGAACAAGGCTTGCCTTCTTCAACATTTAACTTAGGATACAGACACAGCATCTTCTCTATCCCTCAGCAAATTGGAATATTTCTTCCTAAGTTTGGATCAGTTTTCAACGTTTTATCCTTTGTACTTTCAATGTCATGAAATATCTCCACAAGTTCCTTTAATGTGAAGATTTTGACAACATCACTTCCTCTTGGACATCTACACCCTTTTCATTATAACCACTTTCCTCATTTATGTCAATAAGTTTGCCTTCACTAAGTTCCTCTGACTACATATCTAGAGTCTCAAACCCAGCAGTGTCAACATTTCCACAGTCAGCTATTTCCTCTATAACTTCATTTACATTCTATTCAAACTTAAATTCCAGGAGTACCACCTTTTGTTTCTCTGCTGCACTTTCATATTTGTTACTGAATTCCCTCTTTCAATGAATTCCCTCTTTCCGTGATCACTTTTTGTAAAATGCTTCACGTGGGTTTATCATTGGGAGACAAGACAACACAACTACACACTTTGGATCAAGTGAATAGTTGCAGTGACCAGTCACCTTCAGATCTTGAAAGAAGGGACATGACAGGTCAGTGATCATGATGCACATCTGTTAGAATGCAGTGATTTGTACATTTAAGCACTAGCAGCAAAAGTCTGTACTTTATGCCATCACTCACAGTTAACATACCATAGTAACTAAAATTTGAACCAGGTTATTGAGGGACCGGTGTTATTTAAAAACTGTGGTTATGGAAACTTGTGTACACTGGAACCGTGCAAAGTGAAGACTGTTTGTTATCTACCTCCCAGGGTTGCTGCAGAGATGAAATCAAATATTCAGCGGAGTGCTCAGAACAGTGCCTGCACTCCCATACTATCTATTATCACTACTGGATACATTGAGGGGGAGAGGGAGGCAAAAAGACACTAAAGACATAAAGAGATTCCAGGTCACAGAGAAGAACACACATAATGAGGACCACGAGAGGAAGTGAGAGCCATAAGAGGAGAAGTTCTTGTTCTCAGATGAGAAGTGAACACAGAGGTAGCAAGAGGCTTCCAGGGAATACGAAGCTTAGCAGGGTTGGAGAATCTCATTTTCTCAGAAGCCATAAGTGAGGATCTCCTAAAAACTGAGCAGTGAGGAAATGGAAATGTGGGTTTGAGGAGAGTGGGAGAGACTCTCAATCAGCTGCTATGGGAAATGAAAAAGGGACTTCATCTGAGGTAAATGAAAGAACTGTGGGCAGAGGTAAAGGCCCAAATTAGGCTGAACAGGATAAACTTAAAAGTAGATGCTTAAAACTATAGTCCACCCAAATGAATCAAAACTCTTCAATGATTGGCCTACATCCAAATAAAAAAGTGAAAATTCTTGTAGATAATTTTAAATTTACTTTTAATCACTTAATCTCACTATACTAATCCCCCAACTTTTCACCAACTCTAATCTCTCTTTTCACCATAACCTCCACTTCCTTCTAAATTCTCACTCCCACCCAGGTTCTTCTTAAGCAGTCTCATGCCTTCCACAGCTAGCACGATTTTAGCATTCCAAAACAATATCAAGGCAAATGACAGCAAATAAGTGGAACCAGAAGGGAAGCAAAGCAAATTAAATATATTTATATCTACCTTAATCTCTTTTAGCTCATAGCCATAATGGCAAATCTTCAACTTCATGGCTAATATATGCTACTAGTAATGAAAAAATACATCAGAAACATATTGTACGATGGATTAAAATGTTCAAATTTTCTCTACTCACAAAAATATGACCAAATATGCAAATAAGCCACTAGCTAAAAAGAAGGTCCTCTAGCTTCTGCTGAATGGTCACCTCTGCAAAAGGAAGATGACACTAAGATTGACTTGAGATGTTTAATAAGTTTTAAAAAAATACAAAAAAGAATCAAGAATTCTTTAAAAACAATAAAACTGTCAGTTTATAGAGCATACTTAAAAGAGTTATCAAAAGTACTCTTTCCACACACAAAAAAGCAAACTGGGAAAACTGAGGCAGACAGGCAATCAGTTCAAGGTCACGTGGTCAGCATAAAGTCTGAGAATATAACTGGGTCTTCCAGTGTTGTCCCAGGTTTGTCTCCAGTCAACTACACCACAGCTGGTATTAACTAAGATATAAAGGAGATGAAACTTGAGAGAATCCACTACTACTGTTCCATCTGCCACGAAATTAGATCTGTCAACATGCCGATCCCCTGGCATTTTCCCCTAACTAAGGTCAGGGGGAAAAAGTTAAGATCTGGAGTTCAAAACAAGGACAAAGGGCAGGGCCGGCCAGCGGCGCAGCGGTTAAGTGTGCACGTTCAGCTTCTCGGAGGCCCAGGGTTCCAATCCTGGGTGCGGACATGGCGCTGCTTGGCAAAAAGCCATGCTGTGGTAGGCGTCCCATGTATAAATTAGAGGAAGATGGGCATGAATGTTAGCTCAGGGCCAGTCTTCCTCAGCAAAAAGAGGAGGATTGGCAGCAGATGTTAGCTCAGGGCTAATCTTCCTCAAAAGAAAAAAAAAAAAAGGACAAAGGGCTCCTGTAGAGGAGTAAACCTAAAACCCCACAGTTCTACGTTAGAACAGAAGATGATCAAGGCCCTTCTGAAGCATCAAATATCTTCAGTAAATTTCCTTCACAGCAAAGCAACTTTTTATGAAGTTATAAGGAAAAGACAGGCTAAAAGTGTATGTGGGTGTGTTTGGGGGTGTCTGTTCATGTGTGAATGAGAGAGACAGACAGACAGTAAAAATAGAAAAAGAGAAGGCTTGGTTTTTCTTTTTTAACCTGAGCCTAGGAAACATGAGCTCTACTATGGTGCTCCTTTAAAACAAGAATATTTATTACAAGTAATGTTAATGAATATACACTATCCCCTCAGAAGACTATCTGGTATAGATAAAACAAAGTATTGCAACTGGGTCTGAATCCCAACTTCACTATTTGGCAGCTGTGTGACTTTGGGTTGCTTCACCTCTACCTCTGATTTCTCTTCTGTAAAATGAGAATACCATCTCCTACCTCAACAGGTTGTTTAGAAAATTAAATGAGGTAATAAATGCAAAACTCAGCAAATACTTTGTGCCCCTTCCACTTTCCCATTTAATTTCTCCAATTCTTAAACCTACTCAGAACGTGGTTGTTGTTCATACACCAACTGTTTCTTATGTTTTTAAAAATAAAGTCATGCAGGCCAGCCCAGTGGAGTAGTGGTTAAGTTCGCACACTCCACTTCAGCGTCCTAGGGTTCACAGGTTCAGATCCCAGGTGCAGACCTATGCACCATTCATCAGACTATGCTGTGGTGGCACCCCACATACAAAAGAGAGGAAGACTGCCACATCTAGATGTTAGCTCAGAGACAATCTTCCTCAAGCAAAAAGAGGAAGATTGGCAACAGATGTTAGTTCAGGGCCAATCTTCCTCACCAAAAAATAAAAAAAAATAAAGTCATGCTATCAAGTTTCCCAAAGGATGGGGAAAAACTGTCTTTTACCTTGTAATGCTGAAGCAGTGAAGGGGGAAGATCCTTCACTCCAACTTTCATAGTGCAGAAAGCAGTAAAAACCAGTCTTTTTGTGGTAATAGCTACAAAGCTTGACTTAGCTCCCCTTGCTGGGCCTTAGTTTTTCATCTGTTTTTATAAAGGCAGGGAATTAAGCCAATCCAAGTTTCCTTCCAGTTTCCTTCCAGATGAACTGGTCATCTCCCTCACCTATTCGATTTACAACTTCACATTCCAAAATCCCCATGCCATACTACAAGAACGGCTCCCAACCACAATGCCATAGCAGAGGGTCCCGAGTCCTCAGAAATCTAGCTATGAAAATATGTCTACAGCCTTCAAAAGTCCTCCAAGAAGACCCAACAGATAGAGCAAAGTTATATCTTCCCTAAAAAAATACTAAGGGTACTTCTAATATATTCCTTGGTCAAAACTTTTTCTACCTTTAGGTCCAGAAAAAGACAAAAACTTTGCCAGCCCAGCAGAGGAAAATGGTTTATCTTTTGTAAATTAAATAATTCACCCCTCAAGGTGGCTTTATTAATGAAAATTTTTTTTTAATTTCGACCTTAAACAGATAATAGAAGAAATAAATAGAAGCAGATAGATAAGCTTCACTGAACAATGAGAATAAAGATCACCATGTGTTTATCCTGGAGGTGGGATGGGGAGACTAAATCAACACATACGAAGGTATCAACAGAGGTGGCATACTACAAGGTGGCATATAGCCTGACGGGTGATTATTTTCTGCTGTTTGGTTTTTTTTAAACTTTCTATAATGAATATACTTTTAAAGAAAAAGGTTTTAAATGATCAAATAAAATAAAATAAAATAAAGATTAAAAAAATTAAAGATAAAATATCTTTAATTCATGTCTCTGAGACATAAAACTTGGGGTTTTCCTAGAAAGGAATAACCTAAAGCACTCAAAAAAAGTCTATATACCAAAGTTTTTTCTAAGGTATAAAAATCCCACGGCAACTTGTGTCGCTGCAAAAAGAAAAAAGTAAAATTAGCATACATTATGAAATATAAAAGCTTTGTGAAAACAGCTATTTTAAGAGGTTCATCCAAAATACGGGTAAGCCAAGTGACAAAATAAGGAGGCATCTGCAGCCCCAGTCTCACTGTCATTATTTTTTGTTTAGTTGCTGCAGGAGAAGTTCCACTATTATACAGAGACCTTAAGCAGACATTTCTTAAAGAGAATGTTTTATGAGAGCATACTGTTTGTTATCAATTGCCAAATCCAACCAAGAAAGATATTTTAAGATATCCACCTGAATATGATTTTGAGGACCAGCAAATAGCCCTGTGTCAAAATGACAGAAGCTTCCAGGATAAGAGTTAAAAGCCACTTACCATCTTAAACATGTTAAAATTATTTATTCATTTCAGGATCAATTTCACGGCCATATGGGGAATTAAAATTCCCCCTCTCCCACTGATTTCCCAGAGGATCCTGATCGAATCACTTTGATCTCTTTATCTCAAAATCATTTTAAACGTCTAAAGTTTTCTCTTCTCAAATATCTCATAATATACTTGTTAACAATGGCAGCCTTTAGTCTTTAAAATAAAAAACTGTCCTATTTACCACACTGCTTTCAAATTTTTGAAAAGCAATGAGACTCTGGCCATAACAATATTAAAAACAAATCTTTAGTTTTTCTGGTTCAAAATAACCTCCTTAAATCATGTTACTCTTTAGAAGACATTATTCAGCCATTAAAAATTATGTTGTAGACTAGTTAATGACACTGAAAGATGGTCAGGATCCATTAAGTGAAAAAAGTAAATGACACAATCAAGCAAAACATATTTCCACCCACATGAGTAGTATACTCATAGAAAACAAATTAGAAGGGTCTACACCAAAATGTTAACCACTGGTTTCATTTCTGGTTAACAAAAGTATAGCTGATTTTTATTTTCTTCTTTTTGCTTTTACTATCAAAAACATGTTCATTGCAGAAAATTAACTTTTATTTTTATTTATTTATTTTTTTGAGGAAGATTAGCCCTGAGCTAACTGCTGCCAATGCTCCTCTTTTTGCTGAGGAAGACTGGCCCTGAGCTAACATCCGTGCCCATCTTCCTCTACTTTATATGTGGGACGCCTACCACAGCATGGCTTGCAAAGTAGTGCCATGTCCACACCCAGGATCCAAACTGGTGAACCCCGGGCCACCAAAGTGGAATGAGCAGACTTAACCACTGTGCCACTGGGCCGACCGCTAACTTTTATTTTTTTTAAATGCCTTTAATTATAGCCAAGGAGTAGCCAGAAGAAGAAAAATAAAAGAGTAAGCAACCAACATCACAGGTAAGTCTGTTGTAAACCACCCTGTACTTAACAGCTTGGCATCTTTTTACACAGTAAAAAGTAAAAAACACACAGCCCTAGATTTGAAGACCTAAAACTTCCTTATCATGGATTCTTAATTCTTGAAATCACTTTTTTAGTGCGTTAGCTCCACTGATAAACCTCCTTTATACCAAATTCTATTAAATATATCTGATTAAGGGATCTCATCAAAGTGATATAATTGTTCTTATCTCTTCATCATTCCACTAACTTACTCTCTTTTTCTTTTCTTTTCTTTTTTTTGTTTTTTTGTGAGGAAGATTGGCCCTGAGAGAACATCTGTTGCCAATCTTCCTCTTTTTGCTTGAGGAAGAGTGTCCCTGAGCTAACAACTGTGTCAATCTTCCTCCACTTTATACATGTGATGCTGCCACAGCATGGCTTGATGAGTGGTGTTTAGGTCTGCGCCTGGGATCTGAACTCACGAACCCCAGGCTGCTGAAACAGAGGGCAGGAAACCAACCACTACGCCACCGGGCTAGCACCCCACTAACTTTCATTTACAAAATAATAAACTGTCAGGACCAAGGCTTCACAAAATTATCTGCTAACTTCAAGACAATCAAGAATTAATGCTCATTCCCCAACCTGGTCCCCTCCCTTCCCCCAACTCCCCAAATTTTTTAGTTCACTTTCCATGATCTGGTAATAAAATAAGACATTTTCCACACTTGCCAATGAAGATAAACTGGCAATATAGTTGCAAAGAATAACAGATTTCATAACTTAGTCCTTATGGGAAAGAACCAAATGGTGGTATATATTTAGCATAACCCACATGCCCTGTGACATGAGGATGAACCTGAATAAAAACATTTAATTCTCTCTACCTTCACCTTTCTATTCATCAACAGGGGATATTTGGCAAAAACAACAGACTCCATGGATGATAACTCCATAATTATAGAAAAATTGACAATGATTCAAAGAATTCCTGACAGATGCTTTAAGAGAACTTTCCTGGGGTGCCATTTTTAATCTACAAAACTGTTATCTTTTGAAAATCACCCAGGAAATAAACATTTAATATGATGTTATTTAAATACTATAAGCCTATCTGAATCAGTTTAGAGAGAACCTAGAAAAACTCTCAACCTACACCCTTCCCCATACCCTGAGGGTAAAGAAAGGACTTTGAAATTTCTTTTTCCAGCCAACAGAATGGATTAAAAAAAAAAGTTAAAGTACCACACATATTCATGTTCTCATTTTCCTTACTAATTCAAGTGTGCCCTGCTGCTATTCAGAAACACTCCAAAGAGAGGCACTTACTTCCTGATTACACATTCAAATAAATGCATAACATGCATTTCAACTTGGAATCACTTTCTTATGAAATTAACTAGTAGAAACCACGTTACTGCAGCATCATGGTTGAAGTCATGCCAAAGTCAAAATTTTAATACCTAACTTCTCAGCTACACTGTACAAATATATATTCAGGAAATTATATTACCCAGTGTGACATAAAAGTATTATTATCCTGGTCAGTGTTATTTATTTTTGTGAGTTTAACAAGATAGACTTTAAAAAAAAAAAGAGGAGCAACTTCAAAATAACAAGAAACATTAGAATTTAATAACTTCATTCTCCTTTCCTCACTTCCAAACTGGCTACACCAGAACCCAAGTCACTGCAAAGCAGCATATGCTCACACAAGGTTAGTGATCCAGAAGCAGACAGCATCCTTGACACATCCCAAGTCAAAGAAAATAGAGCTTCTACCCCAGAGACATACAGTTTAAGTCAGACAGACAACTTTAAGACATAAAACACTCAGATGACAACCAGTTAATGATTTTTTGAAATTTATATTTTGCTTTTCCTGCTCTAGTTAAATGAAGAGCTAGAGAAAATGGATTAAATGGTGAGAGTGGAGAAATGGGGGTCAATAAAGAACAAGTTTTAAATTAATCACAGTCTTGAGGAACATACGAAGGGTAGGAATTGGAGTGGGAGCACTTCTAATAACAGGCCAGCCATCAGAGAATCACATGAAAAGAGATATCCACAACAATGAGAGGAGAAAACAGGATAAAAAATGTACCAAGATGGCAAGGGGAAAAGACAGGAAACAAATGAAAAGCTAGAACTCAAAGCAAGAGTATGAGAAAAATGAGCTGATTTCTTCTTAGATTTAATGAAGAAAGTGATCACACTAATCTGAAAATCTATTTAACTTAATTTTAATCTCTTTCAAAATGTTAAATGTTTCTCTGCTATTGCTCTTCTAGAGCATCATTATTAACACTTTTTGAAACCCACAGTCAACATTTCAGGGTAGGAATGCTTGTTTGTCATTTTTCTCCTGCGAAAAATTAAAGAGCCCATATATAATATCAAGCTCATGATCCCAGCCTGATTAAAACCACACGAACAAGATCAGACAAATTAAAATGCAATCTCTCACACACACCCACACAAAGCTCCTCAAAGCTATGTTTCAAGTCTTCACACCATGAATTTAGCAAATCCAGACTCCACTCCATCTTCTGTCTACCTCTCAAACCCTACTTGAAAACAATCACTGACAGTTGCTTTGTCCTGATCACATCTGCCTTTTAACATCTATCTTCCAAGCTGCCTATATTAGATGTGGGTACATTAGTCTGAAGCTGTCAACATCTGCACCGGACAGGAGACCAATTTTCACCCTCTTCAACCCGACTCTAGTCAGTTGCCAGGGAGAAAATTATGCCTCAAGAGCCTGACAGCTTGTGCTCAATATCCTTTCGTCAGGGTTAAAACACATCATTATTTTCCTTAAAATTGCTTTGCCACAATTCACAATGGGGAAAAAAAAAGTGTGTATATATATATATACACACACACACACGTATATATACACATATATATGTGCACACATACACTTCTTCATTATGTGTGTGTATATATATTTTCTCCCTATACACCAATCATTCAAGCCATACCAAGGAAGATGGCATCTATGTCCTCAATTTCACTACTGAGATAAATAAATAGAATGTCTCAATATCAATTAAAAACCCTCATTGCCTATCCCCTCTTCATGACAATGTCCTAAGAGACCATCAGTTTTATCTGACTGGGTGCTTTCAAGATTTAAAAAAGCTGAGAAGATATCTGTGCAACAAGACCATTACAGAATATGCTCACCAATCAACTACAGCTGCTAAGATTGCGCAGATGCCAGCAAACTCAACAGTTTCAACTCTATTGTTTTAGTAGACCAATAAATACTGCTTTCATGCTCTAAAAATGACAAGACACTTTCTACAGAAAAGATGGTTCCTTTAATGATTGAGACCCAGTATTGAACAACACTGACTGCTCTCAATAAGTTGAAGTTCCACTCCTACTCAAGGACAATGCACTTGCACTATAATAAAAACTTACCTGAATTGGAATAATGATCCACAAGTCAGAACTTGTAAAGAAAAGCGTCCAAAGAAATCTTAAGACGAATATTGCCTAAACATACATAGACGTGAAAGAGGAGAAACTACAAGACAAACATTAAAGTGTTTACTTCCTATTTATTGGACAAGGATATTTAGTAAAAAAATTTACTCTATTTTCACCTTCTAGCCATTTAGGGAGATGGGGTATGTAGGTGCCACTATTAAATGCTTTTTCAAAATTGGAGAAGAGGCTGTAATGAATTATCCAAAGGTTTCCATGTTGTCCACCATGTGAGTAACAGCACAGACATGAGAGGTAACCAGCTGTGGTTAGCGGTATGGCAATCAAAACCAAATGGTCTGGTAGGCAGTCAAAGTCACTGGCTTTAGCTGTAATCCTTGCTCTATTCAATAGAATTCAACAACCTTTTCCAGGACTACCATAAATCTTGTCCCATCATTAAAACCCTTACAGACACACAATCATGTTGATTTTCAAATCCAAGTTAATTCTACTTCCACAATATCAACAGATTAGTGATGGAAATCTAAAAGATTAGCACCTTCGGCCCAATCAACTATATCTCAATCTTGAAAATCTGGTAGAATTCCAATCAATAAGAAAAATAAAAGGGCTTCAACAATCAAAAGAGCACTTATTTTATAGATATCTATCACTGCCCAAGGGGTTCTCACAAGCACCATGATATTTCAGATATATTAATAAACAACCACAGGGGCCAGCCCGGTGGCACAGTGGTCGTTTGCACGTTTTGCTTTGGCAACCCAGCATTTGCCAGTTCAGATCCCAGGTGCAGACCTATGCACAGTTTATCAAGCCATTCTGTGGCAAGTGTCCTACACATAAAATAGAGGAAGATGGGCATGGATGTTAGCTCAGGGCCAATCTTCCTTAGCAAAAAGAGGAGGACTGGTGGCAGAGGTTAGCTCGGGGCTAATCTTCCTCAAAGGGAAGGGAAGAGGGAGGAGGAGTAGGGGGAGGGGGAGGGTAGGGAAGGAAAGGAAAAAAAAACAAGCACGAAGAAATGGCCAAAAGCAGTTACCTCCAAATAATGCAATTTTTTTTAACACAAAGTAGCACTTCACACCTATAAAGACAGCAAAAAATTTTAATGGAGTATCCCTTACTTGTCAAGAAGGATAATTTGTTTCTGTTCCACATCATTTTATTATACCTCTTGTTACTTTGAAGAACTCTCCCATTATTTGTCCTGTGATGAACATGTGAGCCATGCTAGCTAATCACTAGATCTGCTTCACTGCTGAGCATGACCCAAGCAAAGCTAGTTAGTCCCCTCTATGACTAAGACACAGACACTGAGGAAGAAAAGTTCTTTTTCTGCTGAGATAACAAAACTAGGATGACCACCTCAAACTATACGTGAGCATCTTGTACAATGCGTACATATGAAAATAAAGGTACACTGAAATACCTGCAGCAAAGTGATGAAGAAAGCCTCACATTCTTTCAGTCAGTCACATCTACAGGTGCCTGAACTCAGGATCTACTCCTGGAATTCTCAATTACAAAGGCCCATAAACTCCCATTCTGCTTAAATAAGTTTGAGTTGAGTTTCTGTAACTTGTAATTCGTAAGGTTATACGAACATTAGAAAACCAAAGATAGAACCCTACTAGAGAATAATTTAGGAATACATTTTAAAAGCCCCAAAACCTAGGTCCCTGAGGAAACTTTCTGAATCTAAGTTACACAGGTATATATATTTGTAAAACTTCATCAAACCATAGACTGAATTGTACACTTTGTTGTATATAAATTATACTTTAATTTCTAAAAAAGACCTGTGCCCCTACATTCCTACTCCTGGAAATGCATCTTATGGATATAATTCCTGTTAAGAAAAGGAAAACACTGTATGTACATAGTATTCACTTACTACAGCATTATTTATATCAAAAACATAAAGACAACCTCTTATATATAGAAAACCCCAAAGAATCCATTGGAAAACTGTTAGAAGTAATCAACAACTACAGCAAAGTTGCAGGTATAAAATCAATTTGCATAAATCAGTAGCATTTCTATACTCCAGTAATGAACCAACAGAAAAAGAACTCAAGAATACAATACCACTCACAATCGTAACAAAAAGAATAAAATACCTTGGGGTAAATTTAACTAAGGAAGTGAAGGACCTATATAATGAAAATTACAAGGCCTTTCTGAGAGAATTGGATGACGACATAAGGAGATGGAAAGACATTCCATGTACATGGATTGGAAGAATAAACATAGTTTAAATGTCCATTCTACCTAAAGCAATCTACAGATTCAACCCCATCCCAATCAGAATCCCAATGACATTCTTTACAGAATTAGAACACAGAATCCTAAAATTCATATGGGGCCACAAAAGACCCCGAATTGCTAAAGCAATCCTGAGAAAAAAGAACAAAACGGGAGGCATCACAATCCCTGACTTCAAAACATACTACAAAGCTACAGTAATCAAAACAGCATGGTACTGGTACAAAAGCAGGTGCACAGATCAATGGAAGAAAATTGAAAGCCCAGAAATAAAACCACACATCTATGGACACCTTATCTTTGACAAAGGAGCTGAGGGCATACAATGGAGAAAAGAAAGTCTTTTCAACAAATGGTGCTGGGAAAACTGGAAAGCCACATGTAAAAGAATGAAAATTGACCATTCTTTTTCACCATTCACCAAAATAAACTCAAAATGGATTAAAGACCTAAAGGTGAGACCTGAAACCATAAGGCTTCTGGAAGAAAACGTAGGCAGTACACTCTTTGACATCAGTATTAAAAGGATCTTTTCGGACACCATGCCTTCTCAGAGAAGGGAAACAATAGAAAGAATAAACAAATGGGACTTCATCAGATTAAAGAGCTTCTTCAAGGCAAATGAAAACAGGATTGAAACAAAAAAACAACCCACTAACTGGGAAAAAATATTTGCAAGTCATATATCTGACAAAGGCTTAATATCCTTAATATATAAAGAGCTCTCGCAACTCAATCACAAAACATCAAACAACCCAATCAAAAAATGGGCTGGAGACATGAACAGACATTTCTCCAAAGAAGATATACTGATGGCCAATAGGCACATGAAAAGATGCTCATCATCGCTGATCATCAGGGAAATGCAAATCAAAACTACACTAAGATATCACCTTACACCCGTTAGAATGACAAAAATATCTAAAACCAATAGCAACAAATGTTGGAGAGGTTGCGGAGAAAAAGGAACCCTCATACACTGCTGGTGGGAATGCAAACTGGTGCAGCCACTATGGAAAACAGTATGGAGATTCCTCAAAAAACTAAAAATAGAACTACCATACGATCCAGCCATCCCACTACTGGGTATTTATCCAAAGAGCCTGAAGTCAGCAATCCCAAAAGTCCTGTGCACCCCAATGTTTATTGCAGCACTGTTTACAATAGCCAAGACGTGGAAGCAACCTAAGTGCCCATCAACAGACGAATGGATAAAGAAGATGTGGTACATATATACAATGGAATACTACTCAGCTGCAAAACAGAACAAAATCATTCCATTTGCAATAACATGGATGGACCTTGAGGGAATTATGTTAAGTGAAATAAGCCAGCAAGAGAAAGATAATCTGTGTATGACTCCACTCATATGAGGAATTTAAAACTATGGACCAAGAACAGTTTAGTGGATACCAGGGGAAAGGTGGGGTGGGGGGTGGGCACAAAGGGTGAAGTGGTGCACCTACAACATGACTGACAAACATTAATGTACAATTGAAATTTCACAAGATTGTAACCTATCAATAACTCAATAAAAAAAAATCAAAAAAAAAAAAAAACATAAAGACAACCTTTAAGTTCCAATAAGAGGGAAATGATGCAATAGAAAGTATGTAGTTCTAAAGATTATAAATTCTGGGGCTGGCCCTGTGGCCTAGTGGTTAAGTTCAGCACATTCTGCTTCAGCAGCCCAGGTTTGGTTCCCGGGCACAGACCTATACCAGTCAGCATCAGCCATGCTGTGGCGGGAACCCACATACAAAATAGAGGAAGACTAGCACAGATGTTAGCTCAGGGCTAATCTTCCTCAAGCAAAGAGAGGAAGATTGGCAACAGATGTTAGCTCAGGGAGAATCTTCCGCAGCAAAAAAAAGATTATAAATTCCAAGGTTACACTAACTCATCAAAAATGTCTCTAACTAGGGGCTGGCCCCGTGGCCAAGTGGTTAAGTTTGCATGCTCCGCTGCAGGCGGCCCAGTGTTTCGTTGGTTCGAATCCTGGGAGCGGACGTGGCACTGCTCATCAAACCACACTGAGGCGGCGTCCCACATGCCACAACTAGAAGGACCCACAATGAAGAATATACAACTATGTACCAGGGGGCCTTGGGGAGAAAAAGGAAAAAATAAAATAAAAAAAAACAAAAAAAAAAATGTCTCCAACTAGAGTTACATTTTTAAACAGAAAATAATAAACTGATATCAAAGCTAGAATTAACACTAGGGTAAAATGCATATGCATGTAGCCAAAGACCTGAAAGGGAATATAAAATTAAATAAATATAAAACACTATTTTAATTTTTTAAAAACTGAAATAGTATAAATCTAAGAAAACAGACACAGGACTTTTTTGCTAAACACTGATGAAAGAATTCACAAAAGATCTAAATAGATGGAAAGATATTTTGTTCATGAATTGGAAGACTCATTATAGTAAAAATATCAATTCTCCCCAAATTGATTACAAGTTAAATGTAATTCCTATCACAATCTCAGATTTTTTGTATATATAGACAAGATTAGCTAAAACTTACATAGAAAAGTTAAAGAACAAGAATAGCTAAAACAATTTAGAAAAATAATAAAGTGAGAAGAATCACTCTACCCAACTCATATAGCTACAGCAATAAATACTATGTGGTATTGGCAGAGGGACAGACATATAGATCAACGGAAAAAGACAGAGAATCCAAAAATACTCCCACACAAGTACAGCTGATCAATTTTTAACAAGTGTGCAAAAGCAATTCAATGCAGAAAAAACAAATTTTTCAACAAATAAAAATCAGAGTGGAAATAAAAGAAATAGAACAAAAAGGACAACAGAAAAGATCAATGAAACTGAGAGCCGGTTCTTTGAAAAGATAAATAAAATTGGCAAACCCTTAGCTAGACTCACTAAGGAAAAAAGTGATAAGGCTCAAACAAAATCAAAAATGAAAAAGGAGAAAATACAATGGAAACAACAGAAATACAAAGCATTATAGGAGAAAACTATGAAAAGCTATACACCAACAAATTGGATAACTTAGAAGAAATAGACATTTCTTAGAATTATACCACCTTCTAAAACTAAATCAAGAAGAAACAGAAAATCTGAATAGACCAATCATTAGTAAAGAGACTGAACCACTAATCAAAAACCTCCCAAAAAACAAAACTCCAGGACCAAACAGCTTCTCTGGTGAATTCTACTAAACATTCAAAGAAGAATTAATACCTATCCTTCTCAATTTCTTCCAAAAAATTTAAGAGGAAGGGACACTTCCTAATTCATTTTATGAGGTCAACATTACCCTGATAGCAAAACCAGACAACTACACACAAGAAAGGAAAATTAGGGGGCCAGCCCAGTGGCTGAGTGGTTAAAGTTCTGCACACTCCACTTCAGCAGCCCGGGTTCATGGGTTCAGATCCTGGGTATGGGCCTACTCCCCTCATCAGTCATGCTGTGGAGGCATCTCACATGCAAAGTAGAAGACGACTGGGGCCAGCCCAGTGGCACAGTGGTTAAGTTCATATGCTCCACTTCAGCAGCCCAGGGTTCACAAGTTTGGATCCTGGGTACAGACCTAGCACCACCCATCAAGTCATGCTGTGGCAGCATCCCACATAAAATAGAGGAAGACTGGCACAGATCTTAGCTCAGCAACAATCTTCCTCAAGCAAAAAGAGGAACATTGGTGCAGATGTTAGTTCAGGGCTAATCTTCCTCAAGCAAAAAAAAAAACAGTAGGATGAACAACAGATGTTCGCTCAGGGCAAATCTTCCTCAGAAAGCAAAACGAAGCAAAAAACATGAAAATTATAGGCCAATATCGCTGAAGAATACAGAGGCAAAAATCCTCAACAGAATATTAGCAAATTGATTACATTAAAAGTTTCAGACACCATGATCAAGTGGGATTTATGACACGGATGCAAAGATGGTTCAACATCCACAAATCAATGTGATACACCACATTAACAAAATGAAGAATGAAAGTCATGGAGGCCGGCCCGGTGGCGCAGCGGTTAAGTTCGCACGTTCTGCTTCTTGGCAGCCTGGGGTTCGTCAGTTCAAATCCCGGTGCGAACATGGCACCGCATGGCACACCATGCTGTGGTAGGCGTCCCACATATAAAGTAGAGGAAGATGGGCACGGACGTTAGCTCAGGGCCAGGCTTCCTCAGCAAAAAAAAAGAGGACTGGCAGTAGTTAGCTGAGGGCTAATCTTCCTCAAAAAAAAAAAAGAATAAAAATCACATGATCACCTCAACAGATGCAGAAAAAGTATTTGACAAGATTCAGCATCCAATTATGATAAAAACTCTCAATTAAGTAGGTACAGAAACAAAGTACCTCAACATAATAAGGTCATATATGACAAACCCACAGCTAACATTACACTCAACAGTGAAAAGATTGAAGGCTATCCCTCTAAGAAGAGGAACAAAACAGGAGGCCCACTATCACCACTCTTAGTCAACATGGTGTTAGAAGTCATAGCCAGAGCAATTAGGCAAGAAAAAGAAATAAAAGGAATCCAAACTGGGAAGGAAAAAGTAAAAGTGTTACTATTTGCAGATAACATGATTCTTATATATAGAAAATAACGAAGAATCCACCAAGAAACTACTAGAAATAATTAACAAACACAGTAAAGTTTCAGGGTACAAAACAAACATACAAAAATCAGCTACATTTCTATACATTAATAACAAACTAACAGAAAGACAATCTCATTTATAATCACAACTAAAAGAATAAAATACCTAGGAATAAATTTAACCAATCACTGAAAGAAATCGAAGAAGACAGAAAGAAATGGAAAGATATTTCACACTCATGGACTGGGAGAATTAACATGGTTAAAATATCCATATCACCAAAAAGCTAGTGTTAGAATGATGTCAGCATCATGGCAGAGTGAGCTTTCCCCTCTAAGACACAACGGAAAGGACATTTATATTCTAATAGAGGACATCCACACAACACAACAGACATCGGAGAGACATATGCAGCCATACGTCTGAAGGTAGGGGTGCTGGAATCCCCACCCACCACCCCCAAGGAACTGGAACGAGGTAGAGAAATCTTCTCTTCCTCTCAAAGGGCAGCAACCCAGGGACTGCACGCAGCTCCAGGAGGGAAGGGGGGGCCCTCCACAGGAACACCATCTCTCTCTGAGGTCCCTCACAGCCCAGGGAAAAGCCCCACACAGAGGTGACTAGCTATCACAGCAGTGTACATCGAGCTAACAGCCCAGGAGAGCGGACAGAGAGGGCAGAGCAACAAACCCCTGAGATTGCACAGGAGAAAGAAAGTGCCCCTCCCCCCGACCCAGCACCCCAGTTAAGCAGGCAGAAAAGCAGTGGCTGGGAGCTGATCCATGAATCACAGCAGGCTCAGAATACACAGCTCTTGACTCCCAGCCAGTGGCAGCAGGTGGAAGCAGCGATCAAATACTACTACTATGCAGAAGCACAAATCCACTCCATCTAGCAGTATAAAAAAATATATGAAATCTGCAGGCCAGAAGGAAAATGACAAGTACCCAGAAATCAATCTTGAAGGCACAGAAATCTATGATCTAAATGACAGAGAACTGAAAATAGCTATCATAAAAATCTCAATGAGTTAGACGAAAATGCAGATAGACACTTCAATGAATTCAGAAACTTCTACACAAAAGAGATTGAAACTATAAAGAACCAATCAGAAATATTGGAGATGAAAAACACAATGGATGAGTAAAGAAGAATATGGATTCCCTGAACAATAGAGCTGATATTATGGAGGAACAAATCAGCAATACTGAGGACAGCAATATAGAACTGCTTCAAATCAAGGAGGAGAGAGAACTAAGACTCAAAAGAAATGAAGAAATTCTCCAAGAAATATACAATTTGATTAGAAAATGCAACATAAGGATTATAGGTATTCCAGAGGGAGAAGAGAAGGAGAATGGAGCAGAAAGCTTGTTCAAAAAAACAATAGCAGAGAACTTCCCAAACCTGGGGGAGGATGTGGAAATGCAACTTAAAGAAGCCAACAGATTGCCTAACTATATCAATGTAAAAAGACCTACTGCAAGGCACATAGTAGCATAGCTGGCAAAAGTCAATGACAAAGAAAAATACTAAGGGCAGCAATGCAGAAGAAAATACTCTACAAGGGACCCCTATCAGACTTTCAACAGATTTCTCAGCAGAAGGCTTACAGGCTAGGAGAGTGAAATGATATATTCAAAACTCTGAAAGTCAAAAACTTTCAGCCAACAATACTCTATCCAGCAAAAACATCCTTCAGATATGATGAAACAGTAAACTCTCCCAGATAAACAAAACTAAGGGAGTTCATCACACCAAGACCCCCACCCCCACCCCAGAAATCCTCAAGAAGGCCCTCATACCTAAAAAAAAAAAAAAGGAAAAAGAAAGGGGTTACAAAGCCCTGGGTAAGGAGATAAATAGATAGAAAAAATAAGATAATTGTAGCTATCCATCAGAACAGGTTAGCAAACACTCAAGTGTAACATTAAAGATAAACGGAAGGAAACATGAAAAATAATTACAATCTTGTCATTTTAACTACAAACTCACAACACAAGATGGAATAATGATAAAAGGGACACTCCACCAAGAGGACATAACACTTAGAAATATCTATACACCCAACACAGGAGCAGCAAAGTACATAAAGCAACTATTAACAAACCTAAAAGGAGATATTAACAACAGCACAATAATAGTAGGGGACCTCAACATTCCACTTACATCAATGGATACATCACCCAGACAGAAAGTCAGTAAGGAAACAATGGAATTAAACAAAAACTAGACCAGATGGACTTAGATATATATACAACACTTCATCTAAAAACAATAGAATACACATTCTTCTCAAGTGCACATGGAACATTATCAAGGACAGACCATACATTTGGAAACAAGGTAAGTCTCAATGAATTTAAGAAGACTGAAATAATATCAAGCATCTTTTCCAACCATAATGCTGTGAAACTAGAAATTAACTACAAGAAAAAAGCTGAGAAACGGACAAAGATGTGGAGACTAAACAACATGCTACTGAGCAACCAATGGATCATTTAAGACATTAAAGGAGAAATAAAAAAATATCTGGAGACAAATGAAAATGAAAACATACCAAACTAATTCATACTGGACGCAGCAAAAGTGGTCCTAAAAGGGAAATTCATCGCAATACAGGCTTACCTTAACAAATAAGCAATCTCAAACCACACCTAACAGAATTAGAAAAAGAACAAACAAAGCCCACAGTCAGCAGGAGGAAAATAATAAAAATCAAAGCAGAAATAAATGAAATTGAAACAAAAAAGACAGTAGAAAGGATCAATGAAACAAAGAGCTGGTTCTTTGAGAAGATAGACAAAATTGACAAACCCTTAGCCAGACTCGCTAAGAAAAAAAGAAAGCTTAAATAAATAAAATTAGAAATGAAAGAGGAGAAATTACAACAGATACCACAGAAATACAAAAGATTATAAAAGAATACTATGAAAAATTATATACCAACAAATCGCAAAATCTAGAAGAAATATGTAAACTCTTAGACTCTTACAACCTCCCAAAGCTGAATCGAGAATAAATAATCTGAATAGACCAATCACAAGTAAAGAGATTGAAACAGTATGCAAAAACCTCCCAAAAATAAAGGACCAGACAGCTTCTCTCAAGAATTATACAAAACATTCAAAGAAGCTTTAATACCTATCCTTCTCAAATTATTCCAAATAAGTGGGGAAGACAAAACTATTCCTAACACATTCAACAAGGTCAGCACCACCCTGATGCCAAAGCCAGACAAGAACAATACAAATAAGCCAATATCACTGGTGAACACAGATGCAAAAATCCTCAACAAAGCACTGGCAATCCGAATACAGCAAAACATCAAAAAGATCATACACCATGATCAAGTGGGATTTATACCAGGGACACAGCAACATCTTCAAATCAATCAATGTGATACACCACATTAACAAAATAAAGAATAAAACCCACATGATCATCTCAATATACACAGAGAAAGCATTTGACAAGATCCAACATGCATTTATGATAAAAAAACATTTGATAAAATGGGTATAGAAGGAAAGTACCTCAACAGAATAAAGGCCTTATATGATAAACCCACAGCCAACATCATATTCAATGGGGAAAAACTGAAAGCCATCCCTCTGAGAACAGGAACAAGACAAGGATGCCCACTTTCACCACTAATATTCAACATAGCACTGGAGGTTTTGGCCAGAGCAATTAGGCAAAAAAAAAGGAATAAGAAGAATTCAAACAGTGAAACTCTCACTGTTTGCAATGACATGATTTTATACACAGAAAACCATAAAGAATCCATTGGAAAACTATTAGAAATAATCAACAACTACAGCAAAGTTGTAGGGTACAAAATCAACTTAGAAAAATCAGTTGCATTTCTATACTCTAATAACGAACTAACAGAAAGAGAACTCAAGAATAGAACCCCGCGGCTGGCCCGGCGGTGCAGCGGTTAAGTGTGCACGTTCCAATTTGGCGGCCCGGGGTTTGCCAGTTTGGATGGATCCCGGGTGCAGACATGGCACCGCTTGGCACGCCATGCTGTGGTAGGCATTCCACATATAAAGTAGAGGAAGATGGGTATGGATGTTAGTTCAGGGCCAGCCTTCCTCAGCAAAAACAGAAAAGCATTGGCAGCAGTTAGCTCAGGGCTAATCTTCCTTAAAAAAAAAAAAAAAAGAATACAACCTCATTTACAATCGCAACAAAAAGAATAAAATACCTAGGAATAAATTTAACCAAGGAGGTGAAAGACCTATACAATGAAACTAAAAGACATTACTCAAAGAAATACATGATGACATAAAGAACTGGAAAGATATTCCATGCACACAGATTGGAAGAATAAACATAGTTAAAATGTCCATACTAACCAAAGCAATCTACAGATTCAATGCAATCCCAATGACATTCTTCACGGAATCAGAACAAAGAATCTTAACATTCATATGGGGCAAGAAAAAGACTCCTAATAGCTAAAGCAATCCCGAAAAAAAGAACAAAGGTGGAGACATCACAATCTCTGAATTCAAAATATACTATTACAAAGCTATAATAATCAAAACAGTGTGGTACTGGTACAGAGACAGGCACACAGATCAACGGAACAGAACTGAAAGCCCAGAAACAAAACCACACATCTACGAACAGCTAATCTTCAACAAAGGTGATAAGAACATCATTGAGAAAGGAAAGTCTCTTCAATAAATGATGTTGGGAAAACTGGACAGCCACATGCAAAAGAATGAAAGTAGATCACTATTTTTGCCATACACAAAAATAAACTCAAAAATAGATCAAAGACTTGAATGTAAGACCTGAAAGCATAAAACTTCTAGAAGAAAATATAGGTAGTATACTCTGACGTCAGTCTTAAAAGGATCTTTTCAAATACCATGTCTACTCGGACAAGCGAAACAAAAGAAAAAATAAACAGGTTGGACTTCACCAGGCTAAAGAGCTTCCAAAAAGACAACCCACCAGGGGCCAGCCCAGTGGTGTAGTGGTTAAGTTCACATGTTCCACTTCGGCAGCCCGGAGTTTGCCAGTTGGGACCCTGGGCACAGACCTACACATCGCTCATCAAGCCAGGCTGTGGCAGCTGTCCCACACATAAAATAGAGGAAGATGGGCACAGATGTTAGCCCAGGGCCAATCTTCCTCCAAAAATGAAATAAAATAGAACACAAAAAGGCAACCCATCAATTTAAAGAAAATATTTGCAAATCATATATCCGACAAGGGGTTACTCTCCATAATATATAAAGAACTCACACAACTGAACAACAAAAAAACAAATGACCCAATCAAAAAATCAGCAGAGGATATGAACAGCCATCTCTACAAAGATATACAGATGGCCAATAAGGACATGAAAAGATGTTCAACATCACTAATCATCAGGGAAATGCAAATGAAAACTACACTAAGATATCACTTTAGATCCAATGAAATGGCTATAATCACCAAGACAAAAAATAACAAATGTTGGAGAGGTTGTAGAGAAAAGGGAACCCTCATACACTGCTGATGGGAATGCAAACTGGTGCAGCCACTATGGAAAACAGTACGGAGATTTCTCAAAAAATTAATAACTGAAATACCATATGACCCACTTATCCCACTATTGGGTATGTATCCAAAGAACGTGAAATCAACCATTCAAGGAGACTTATGCACCCTTATGTTCATTGCAGCATCATTCACAATAGCCAAGATGTGGAAGCAACCCAAATACCCATCGGCTGACAACTGGATAAAGATATCTATCTATCTATCTATATATGTATATATACACACACATACAAACACACAATGGAATACTACTCAGCCACAAAAAAACAGACAAAATCATCCAATGTGCAACCACACGGATGGATCTTGAGGATATCATGTTAAGCAAAATAAGCCAAACAGAGAAAGACAAACATCATGTGATTTCACTCATATGTGGAAGATAAACAAATGCATAGACAAAGAGAACAGCTCAGTGGTTACCAGGGGGAAAGGTGCTGGGGTATGGGCACAAAGGGCAAAGGGGTACACTTATATGGGGACTGACAAATAATAAGGTACAACTGAAATTTCACAAAGTTGTAAACTAGTATGACCTCAACTTAAAAAAACCAAGGAGATATAGATATATAAAGCCCTACATTAATAAAATCATCAAATTACAATAAAAAAAACATTTTAAAAGACCAAAAGAAAAAGCTAGTGTGAAGTCTATATAGTCAAGAATAAAAAAACAAAAGCAAAATAAAAAGTCCATATGACCTAAAGCAATCTACAGATTCAATACAATCTCTAGCAGAATCTCAACAAATGATACCGGAGTAACTGGATGTCCATGGGGAAAAAAATATGAAATATACCTAAACCCCACACATTATGCAAAATTTAACCCAAAATGAGTTATAGCTTTAAATGTAAAATGTAAAACTACAAAACTTTTAAAAGAAAACAGGAGAAAATCTTCATGAGCTAAAGCTTGGTGAAGAATTCTTAGACATGACACCAAAAGCATGATCCACAAACTGGGGTGAGAGGGAATCAATAAATTGGACTTCATCAAAATTAAAAACCTTTACCATGCAAAAGACTTGTTAAGAAGTTGAAAAGACAAGCTTATCCAGACCATAGAGTATCCATGGAATACTATCTAGCAATAAAGTCACAAACTATTGATAAACACACCAACTTGGATGGCTCTCAAGTGCATCATGTTGAGTGAAAAAAAGCCAATCTCAAGAGGCCATACACTGTATGATTCCACTTATACAATATTCTTTTTCTTATTATTTCTTTTTATTTATTTATTTTTTTTTTTGGTGAGGAAGATTGTACCTGAGCTAACATCTATGCTAATCTTCCTTTATTTTGTATATAGGATGCTGCCACAGCATGGCTTGATGAGCAGTGGGCAGGGCCAGGCCCAGGATCCAAACCTGTGAACCCCAGGCCACTGAAGTGGAGCACACCAACATAACCATTATGCCACCAGGCCAGCTCCTATACAATATTCTTGAAATGAGAGAATTAGAGACCAAGACAGATTAGTTGCCAAGGGTTAGGGATGGTGGGGAGTGTAAGCAGTGTGGGTGCAACTATAAAGGGGCAGCATGAGGGAGAGCTTTGTGGTGATGGAATAGATCTTTATCTTGATTGCAGTGGTGGTTACACAAATCTACACATGTGATAAAAATCAGAGAATTATATACACATTTTGTGCCAATGTCAATTTCCTGGTGTTGCTATTGTACAATAGTTCCATAAGATGTAACCATCGGGGGAAAATGGGTAAGGGGTATACTGAACGGCTCCGTACTATCTTTACAACTCCTATGAATCAAAATAAAAAGTTAATAAAAATAAAATAACCTGTTAGTTGACTTTTTATTAGTGTAAATAAACACTGAAGAAAATATTGTAATCAAAATTTTTTTAACCTGACTGAAAATTGGAACAGCAGAATCTTAATGACTCTAAGCCGAGGAAAATATGCTAATTATGTAATTCACCTTTAGTAGTACACACTGCTTCAACACACACCCTACATGATTCAAGTCACAGGAAAATAAATTATTACACATGATAAATTTTTCACATACCAGATCCTCAGTTTTATCAAAAAGAAGATCAGCCATTTGCACAGGCCAAGCTGGCAGTTAACGTGCATGACATCTGGCCAATTCTCCTTTTCCATTGTCTGTTACAGCAGTCCCTTCCTTAATAGCTCCATCTCACCCCCTACCACTGTGGTGGTCTCCTGACTGTTGGTCCTGCCTCTAGGCTCTCTCTCCCAACCCCTTTAACTCTTCCTGCACATAGCTGAGAGACTCATCTCCCCAAACACCACTTTTCCTCATATTCTGTGTTGCCCAAATAGCAGAACTTCTTAAAACAGGAACAACATTAAGGAGAACTACTTCAGTTTAAGGAGAAAAGGCTTTTTAAATAAACACAAGGCAACGCTGGAAAAAGCTGGTTCCAGGGGTACAAGTGTTGTGTCACTACAGATATTCAAGTATACGGAAACCACAGATAGTCAAATATACGGAAACCTGAATCTGCGAGACCTATCCCAACCACAGAATTATCTGATTCTTTATCATTTCCCTGATAGTCTTCCCTTCTTCACCTGGCATTCCAAGCCACCTTCTAAATTCTAGCTCCAAATGCTTTTCTCCTAACCTCTCCTCCCAGCACCCTTCTCCAGTCAAGACCTTCAACCTTCACTGTCGCCCATGCACATCTTGCAGAGTCTGCTGTTTTTCCTTCCTGAGTGACTTTTTCCTCTCCCTTCCTCCACCTTTCAAAATCCAGTGCACCTTCAGGAAACTCTTCCAATCCCATGCTTATCCTCTATTCCACTCCATTCCTTGCATGCCACTCACGCTATTAATTTACTTTTCATGTCCATGTGTCCTGATTACAAGCTCTGGGACAAAATAGGAAAAAGAGCCTCCTATCTGCTAGAAGACAGCCTGTCTTCATCAGAGACCATACACATGAGGTCACTCAGCCCTTTCCCCACTCTGGTTTCTCTGACACAAGCTTTCTCCCAGGAAATCCATTGTCACCCAGTATACCAATCATCTATTTGGCCCCTTTACAGAGCAGAATATCATTAGGACAGTGCAGGAATACATAAAGGTGTATCCCAGCTTCTTTGGGCCTTCTCCTTCATCCACCTAGATACGTGAGCTGTAGGGAAGAAGTTACTGATGCAGCTGCAAGTCTCTGATCTCAGCCTTTGAAATCCAACTGTAAATTTTAACTAATGGATAAAAAACTCTGTTCTAGTAGAAGCTATCCCTCATTACTCCACTTTCAACCTACCATCGCTGGTTCTCTTTTTTTAACATCTCTCCTTTTTCAAAGAAGTTTCATTTAGGCCTTCCCATCTCTGCCTCTTGGATGTCCCCCACCCAGCTAAGCGCCCTCTTTTTCTCATCAGAGCCCTACTCAAGGATTCACCAAATACATTTAGACACTCTTTTCTAGGTATTGCTAAAATATATAGGTTTGAGGAGTGACTGCTAATGGGTACAATTTTGGGGTGATGAAATGTTCTGGAATTAGAAAATGGTGATAGCTGCACAACTCTGTGAACACAATAAAAATCATGGAATTATACACTTTAAAACTGTGAATTTTATGTTATATAAATTCTATCTCAATTTTTTTTTTAAAGTAAAGATTCTCCACCCACCCCTGTATTTACATTTGGCAATGGGGAGGAAAACTCATTTTAATTTTTGAGACAAGAGCCTTTTCTCACACAGTTCTTGGAGAACATAGTCGATTATCTTCCTTAAACATTTAAGTGCCATGATGGGCCAGGCAGCATAACAGGTACCACAGAGAACAGTCACACTAGACAAGCACAGAACCTGTCCTGCTGGAGCCTAGAGAAGGGAAAACTGTGATAATTTAACTACCACTGTGATAAGAGCTAGGAAGGAAAAGTATAAGGTAAGAATGATCTAATCAGAGTGGGGGGTCAGCAGGGTCCCAAAAAGAGAAAAGAACACATCTAAGAAGCACATGTATGCCTCAGTCCCCATAAGGTAGTTACTCAACAACTAGTTTGGGCTGATTGGCAATACAATGAAACCCCCAGATACAGGGACTTGAATGCCATGAAATCAATAATTAGCTCCTAACCACCATAGGAGGCTCACTTGGCCATTTCACTGGCCTTGAGGTAAAGTGACCCTGCATTTAGGTATGTGAATGTTTTACCCACTGACAGTTGTTATGTTTTAGTGTATCCACAAATGTTTGTGTTTATTGTTCATGTAATCGGAGAGAAATTAAGTTATGCTGAAAACTGTATAGATTCAAATCTCTGGTTATTAATTACGATTGCATAGACAGCACAGGACTTTACAAACTCAAAGATATAGAAGGTATGAATTTTGGCTCAGAAGTGTTATAAATACTTTTTTGAACATAGTAAGCTCACATCTTTAACAGTCTGGGAAAACCCTAGATCAGAGGTCAGCTAACGATAGCCTGTGGGTCAAATCTGGCCCACTCCTTCTTTGAAAGATTTTTTCTTTTTCTCCCCAAAGTCCCCCAGTACATACTTGTGTATTCTAGTTGTACGTCCTTCTGGTTGTGCTATGTGGGATGCCGCCTCAGCATGGCCTGATGAGCGGTGCCATGTCTGCGCCCAGCATCCAAAGCCACAAAACCCTGGGCCACCAAAGCAGAGCGTGCAACCTTATCCACCGCGCCACCAGGCCAGCCCTAATTCTATTCTTTACAGAAGTGAGAGTCTCTATACACATTCAAGAGGCTCAAGTTAGGCTCGACTCTTTTAAGGGAGGGGTGTCAAAGAATCTGCGACATATTAAATGCCACTACAGGGTTTCCAATGATCAATAAACAGCTTCAACAACATAACCAACAAGGCTTGGCTGATTAAAGAATCTGAGCTTAACCATTTTCATAACATGTATTTTGTTCTATTTATGATAGGAGAGAGGTTTCATCACCATTTAAGTTCTCCAAAGAAAAAAGTAAGCCAACAGAAAAAAGCAAGGCACTTAGCTTTTCATATCTGATGCAGTAATGATGATGTGAAGCAGATATGTGAAGCAGTTTGTTCTAGTGGATTTTTCCAAGGAGGAGGCAAATTACAGTGAATAGATCATGATCATAAATAACTGCAAAGTTGGACTAGGACAGACAAGTACTTATGATTCAGAGCCACATAAAAGATTTTCTCAGATATAAACAAGAAAACAGAAATTTAGATATGCATTCAAAATGAGGGGGAGAGCATTTTGGGGAAGGTGCATGTATTGCACTACGACTGCTATACATCTGCATCAAACTTCTGAAACAAGGAACACTTACAGAGTGAAATAAAAAGTTACCTGCATCAATTAATTGTATTTTGAAAATAAATATCTTAGTCACTAGACTCAATGAACACTTGGCCAAATTCATATTAATATTATTGTGAGTTTCTTTATAGGAGGCAAGAAGGCCTGGAGAGCAAAACTTTCTCACAGAGGACAATGAAGTAACAATCAACCAGATTTCCTCAACAGGAAGCTCAAAAATTGTCCTGACCTGAACAATTAAACTGCTTTCAAATAAATTCATTCAAAACCCACTCTACTGGGTTGAAGAGCTACAAATTCATGCCCACCCAGAACCTGTGAATGTGGCTTTACTTGAAAATAGGGTCTTTGCAGATATAATCAAGTTAAGATGAGGTCATATTGGATTAGTGTGGATCCTAATTCAATGACTGATGTCCTTCTAAGAGGGAAATTTGTACAAAGCGATAGCCAAGGAGAATGTCATGTGACAATGAAGGCAGATACTGAAGTGACGGGTCTATAAGCCAAGGAACACCAAGGACTGCCAGCAACCACCACAAGCTAGGAGAGAGCATGGAACAGATTGTTCCTCTGAGCCCCCAAGAAAGAATCAACCCTGCTGACACCTTGATTTCAGACATGTGGCCCCTAGAACTGTGAGAAAATAAATTTCTGTTGTTCTGAGCCCCAAAGTTTGTAGTAATTTATGTTATGGCAGCCCTAGGAAACTAATACATCCACCCAGCTAGTATTATAAAATTTAAATAATCTCATTTGCAGTATTAGAAGTATTTATCTTCAGCCTGAAAATTGAGAAAAATATTTACCATTCAAGGTTTTCAGGTTAAAATTCAGAACAATTAGAGACAGCATTTCCATTTAATTCATGGCCCCTTTGTGGGTACTGTCACAAGGATGAATTTCACATAAGACTCCAATACACTATGCATACTGCTGTCAGCCATCAGAGATCCACTGAGGTTCTCCCAAAAACCAGCGAAAGCAAACCCCTGCACAGAGTAGGGGCTCAGTTCACCTCGCTGATATCCAATGGCCCTACAAAAATCTATGTCTCTGTTGAAGTCCTCCTGTTGGACCAGAAGTTTAACACAAAACTACAAGTTTCAAGAAACTAATCTTCTAGATTTAAAGTTCTCTTGTCATACTTGTAGCATCATAATGATGACAGTTTTTCTAATAGTAACTACTGGTAAACTGTGGGTTACCATTTCACTTTTTATTAATTCTGAGTTTTCCAAAACATGATTCCTTTAACCCCAGACTTAATATATTTCAAACCCAAACCACTGCAAATAGGCATGGTTGATTTAACACACTAGTCTAACAGAATAGGGCAATTTCTAGGGTATTTTCATAATGGTTGGACATTTTTCCGTGTTATCACCCCTATATCTTCAGCATCAACTAAAACGAGGTATTACATAGGATGAAACGTAAACTTCTGCCCTATTTATTTCCTATCAAATTGTGTTACATTTCTAAGACTCAACTATTACTTGGAACACCCAAGAGAAGTGGCTTCACATTCTCCAAAATAGATGTTCCTTTGTTAGCATTTCTCCTGATTAAAACTGAAGCCAGTACAAATTAATACAATGCCAATAACTAAATAAGGTACTGGGCAACTGACACGCATAAGAATGAGAATACTGACCACAAAAAGTCACCTTCAAGGATTAATTTTCTAGAAAGGACTGCCTCTCTCTATATAAAAAGCAATATTGACCTACCTTGTTTTCGAACATCTTCTACAGCAGCCACGAGCTCCTCCTTGAGAAACTGACTCTCCTTTGCAATCTTATCCCCCTTCTCCAAGAAATTCTCAGTTGCTTGTTCAACAGATGCAGCCAAAACATGAGCCTTCTTAGAACGACCTCTCTTCTTATTAGAGGGCCCCTTACTGTTGGTGTTTACCAGAGTTGTAACCTAAAAGTTTCATTTTTGAAAATTAAACTGCAGTTAATTAAAATGAAAATAACAGAGAGGCTAATATCTTTAAAGACAGCAAGAATAAATTATTCATAACAAAAGGAAACATCACATTTATGAGATTCCACTAAGTATTAACAAGTAACATACAACTTTCTGCATATTTAAGATATACAGCAGTGACACTCTAGTTTCCAAGATAATTTAGCTATCTTAACGTGTAAGGTAAGAAATAAAATATTTAATTCCTCAAACATGATCATTAGGTTTTTAGTATCATTTTACAAATTAAAAACAGACTCAAACGGGCAGCCCGGTGACATAGTGGTTAAATTTGTGCACTCCGCTTCGTGGCCCAGGTTCACAGGTTCAGATTCCAGGGGCGGACAAACACCACTCATCAAGCCACACTGTGGTGACAACCCACATACAAAAAATAGAGGAAGATGGGCACAGATGTTAGCTCAAGACCATTCCTCCTCAAGCAAAAAGAGGAAGATCAGCCACAGGTGTTAGCTCAGGACCAATCTTCCTCACCAAAAAACAAAAACAACGGATTAGAAATGAGTTAGACATCTCTACTACATGTCATCAGTTCCAGGGCCAGCCCAGTGGTGCAGTGGTTAAGTTTGCACGTTCTGCTTCTTGGCGGCCTGGGGTTTGCTGGTTTGGATCCCGAGTGCGGACACAGCACGGCTTGGCAGAAGGCATGCTGTGGTAGGCGTTCCACGTATAAAGTAGAGGAAGATGGGCATGGATGTTAGCTCAGGGCCAGTCTTCCTCAGCAAAAAGAGGAGTATTGGCAATAGTTAGCTCAGGGCTAATCTTCCTCAAGAAAAAAAAAACTTCCAGAAAAAGGTTAACAATGAACTTAACTTTACCTGGAGGTTACATTTTTCGATTGTTTCTAATCTGTGCAAATGTTTTATGATTATTTGCTTGGAAATCTTTTCAGTTTATTCATACAAATCTCAGCAATTAATTAGTAAAGCCCTGAAGAAAGAAAGCACCAACTGCCCAAAGTAGCCTATTGTGATGGTGTTTTAATTCCCAGAACATTAACCATCATTAATACATATAATACCAGATGGTCTTCAGGTTGAAAATGACTAAAGATTTGTTACTGGTGTAGCGCGCCACACAAAAGACCTACTGAGAGCTGTAGTAGATGGGTTCCAAGAAAGTAAGTATTCCTGAGTCTTACCACACCCTTCTACATATATATTTTTAAAATATATATGTATGTATGTATGTATATGTGTGTGCGTGTGTCTGTGTGTGTGTGTGCGTGTGTGTGTATATATATATATATACACTATTTATGATACTAGTTTATGAGTTGGAATAGAGTTTTTTAAAACGATAGCACAAGCCACTACATCTCATTTATCTTTCTCTCTTTCACATATGCGCGCACACACACACACACATATACTAGTAAACTGTTCCAAAACACTAAAAATGCATAGCTAGTCGCTAACAGTTAATGAAATGTCATCACATTGTGATGTCTGTGTTTGTAACAGAACATACCAAACCTACACCTTCAAATTAAATTACCTGCTAACTGATCCTAGACAATGAAAGGTATGTTAAGCAGGGTGAAGAGACTTAGTCAAGGCTCCATATCCCATCCTTCTTGGATATACCTTCCAAGAAAAGAGGATATCAAGAAAATGTCTGCAAAGTGCAAACATTTGGAAAGTTGTACCATATAACCCTAGCCCCTATTACTGCCAATAAGACTGAAAAAAATTGTAGCAACTGTGTTTCTAAAGGGTTAAATGAATCCATGCATCATTATTTAACTAGTAGTGGAGGCAAATCATCTAAATACTATCAACCTAAACTCAACCACTCAAATAAAGGCTTTGAACTAAATAACCTTGTTGTGTGTTTGTTATCCAGGCCTACCGCTATGGAATCATGCTACAACAACTATGTATTTGCTTTCAGATTCTTACCTGTGTAACAAGAGGCTCCAACAGTCTTTCAACTGCCAGAGTCCTGATCTCTAGACTTTTGGGGTCCCATTTGAAGTTTATGTTGCCTGCGTGGACAGCAGTCATTTCTGAGAGAGAAACAAAAAGCTAAAGTCAGGCAAACATCAAACACAAATACGAAATATATAACAAATCTTCCGCAACTTAAGGACTTTTACATCAGGAAAGCTACATTCACCACAAGATGAAAAAAAAAAATTCTTACTAGCCTACACATGAGAGCCCAGTAACTTGTACAGCCTCTTATATTTAAGATTTCAAGATTACAAACATTAGGGACATTATAAGAGGGCATTCCCAAACACACATAGCTTTTCCTTTCGGGCTTCTCTGGCACCAAGACATTTTTACTTCCAGTTTTTCCACAGAGACTTAGCAGCAAGATGAAACACTAAAATGAATGAAGGCTAATACAGGAGATTCTGATTTTTCTTACTCCACAACATTTACAAGTACAGTATTATCTAAAAGGTATGCCTCACTTCATTTTTTGACGGATTCTTAGAGAACATCTTGTCTTACTCTATTAAAACATAATGCTTGAGTCTGCTGCCCTCTGCACCTACAGCTATTATCACTCATAGCCAGAAGAAATTTCAAGTCGCATTTAGTCAAATATCACTGTATCAGTGTCAAGGCAAATTCCATTAGACAGAGGCTTTAAGACTAGGGGAAAAGACTTCAACAAAGATACCAAGCAGTTAGTGTTTGCTTCTAAAAGTAGTGCCTTTAAGATCAAAGAAAAAAGAAAGACAGGAGAGCTATGCAGTTGAGGTAAACACTAATATAAACTTTCCAGAGAACAAACTGTTGACAGAAATTTAAAACCTTTAAAGGGTGCACTCTTATGACCCAGAAATTCTACTTCTAGAATTTTACTCTAAAGAAAAAATTAAGCTGCATGTAAAAACTTGGATACAATGATGTTCACAACAGTACTATGTTCAATCATTAAAAATTGGAAACTACCTAAATTTCAAACAGATTGTTGAATAAATAAATCACACAACCCAACCACAAAATGGAATACTGTGCTGCTCTTAAAAGATAATGGCGTCAAAATTTAGAAAAAACAAAAAATGGTGTTGTCACCGACCAGGTCTTTATTTCTATTAGATACCATTCCCCATTAAAGGGAACCAGGACTCCTCAAAAAAAGAGGGGGAGGGGTTTATTGCAGGCCTGAGATATCCCACTGTGCAGAAAGCAAGGAAAGGCACGAAGACTAACAAGATCACATTGAAAAGACACAGGAACCAAGGCTCCACTGGCCAAATTTACGAATTTGAGTATCAAGAAGAATGATGACTGTAATAGCCTACAACGTAGATAGATAAAAAATCCTATGACCAGAGGGATCCTCAAAAGAAAAGGAAGTGAGTGGGGAGAAAATTTCTTCACCAAGAATGTAGAATAGAATTAGAAAATGACCATTTTGCAAACCCCAGTGGAATAACTGATTCAGGCAAGGATTATCAATGGATGTTACTATTAGATGAAAGGCTACTGGGGAACAGATTTGTAAGGTGCCAAAGTTATCACCTGACAGGTTACTTACTAATTACAAAGAGGGTAAGACACCTTTACAATGTTGAGATCTAATGGTCACGCCCTTAAATAACTTTAGCATTGCTAATAATTAAACACCTGATATGGTATGTCTCCTAATAGTATAAAATATGAAGTACCCTACATTACCTATACTGTATTCTTGACGAAAGAAAGTTTTAAATGTTTTTCAGGAGCCTCACTGTCACCATAAACTGAGCAAAGTTAGTTGAGCAACAGCAAAATTAAATGTTTAACCTGAGTCAAATGAATCCTCCACACAGGGATTCTAAACCTTTTTCAACGCTATGGATCCCTTTGGTCGTCTAGTAAAGCCTCTAGACCAGTATTTCACATTATAGAAATATAATGTGAACCACCTATGTAATTTAAAATTTTCTAGTAGCCACATTAAAAAAGTGAAAAGAAACCGATGGAATTAATGTCAATAATATATTTTATTTAACACAATATATCAAAATATTGTCATCATTACATAATGAGTATTTTTTAAATTATTAGAGACATTTTACATAAGTACTAAGTGTTCAAAATGTGGGATGTATTTTATACAGGGCACATTTAAATTCAGACAAGCCACATTTCAAGTGCTCAACAGCCACACGTGGCTAGTGGCTTCTATTGGACAGTGCAGCTATAAACCCTTTCTCGGAGTGTTTTTTTAAAATGCATGAAATACAATTCAAAGGATTACAAAGAACAAACATATATTGAAACTTAGTTATCAAAAATACAGTAGTCCCTCCTTATATGAGGGGGGTACATTCCAAGGCCTGAAACTAAGGATAACGTTGAACCTTACAGATACTATGTTTTTTCCTACATATACATACCTATGATAACGTTTAATTTATAAATTAGGCACAGTAAGAGATTAACAACAATAACTAATCATTAAATAGAACCATTATAATATACTGTAATAAAAACTACCGTCCATCTTAGCAACCTCAGCATATGATTTTTTTTCTTTCCTTATTAAGTCTAGAACTTTCACCTTTTCAATTAAAGGAAGTATTCGTGGCTTCTCTTTGGCATATCCAAATTGCCAGCACCACTACTCTTGCACTTTGGGGCTGTTATTAAGTAAAATAAGGGTTACTTGAACACAAGCACTGCGATACCACAACAGTCAAACTGATAACTGAGATGGTTACTAAGTAACCGGCAGGTAGCATGTACAACACGGATGCGATGGACAAAGAGATGATTCATGCCACACGCAGGAGGAATCAGGATGGGGCAGGACAGCGCAAGAGATTTCATCACACTACTCAAAAGAGCGTGCAATTTAAAACTTATGACTTGTTTATTTCTAGAATTTTCCATTTAATATTTTTGGACGGCCAGTGATCGCAGGTAACTGAAACCACAGAAAGCAAAACTGTGGATAAGGAGGGACTACTGTACTTCACAAACAAATGTACGATATAGTAATATATGTGCTTCTTTATTAACATAATAAATAAGATCTGGCAAAAAGTCTCATAAATACTTCAAAGAAATAATGAACATGTATACCTTTTCAAGATACCATATTATAATTATTGCAGATATGAAAAGCACTGAGATTCTTAATGGTGACAAAGTTACAGGTTCAACTAAAAACTAGTTTTTTGTCTACATTAATAATACAAGGACTGGGGCCGGCCCCGTAGCTGAGTGGTTAAGTTCATGCACTCTGCTTTAGCAGCCCAGGGTTTCGCTGGTTTGGATCCTGGGCACAGACATGGCACCACTCATCAAGCCATGCTGAGGCGGCATCCCATATGCCACAACTATAAGGACGCACAACTAAAAATATACAACTATGTACCAGGGGGCTTTGGGGAGAAAAAGGAAAAATAAAATCTTAAATAAATAAATTAATTAAATAAAATAACAATACAAGGAAATGCTAAATTCCTCTCAATAGTGAAAACAAGGACAAAATTTTTCCAATCCAAAAGGACTTGCAAGATAAGAAACCCTAACCTAAACTGAATTTTAAGTTTATAGGAAGTAGAAGTTTATAGGGGATACAGAACCATGTTAAGCAACACCATGAAGAAACAGACAAATCCAGAATATAGGGCATCCCACAAGACAATGAGAGCTTAACTATTCAAAAAGTCAGTATTTAGGGGAAGAGGGTGGGAGAACTACTCTAGACTAAAAGACTCAGGAGATATAAGACTCTTAATGCAATAAATGTACCTTGTTTGGACCCTAGGTTGAAATAAAAGGCTATGTAGACATTTGTAGGAAAACTGGTAAATTTTTAATATTTATTAAATATTAGATGATATATGGAATTACTGCTCAATTTCACAGGTGTGATAATGAAATCGTGGCTATGTAGAAAAATGACTATTTTTAGGAAATGCATGCTGAAATATTTAGGAGTGAAATGTCAAGACATCTGCAACTTTCAAATGATTCAGCAAAACTAAAAATATATACATGAGATTAAGGAATTATGAAGAAATACTCATAACTGTTCAGTCTAGGTGGAGGACATGTGGGTAGGTGTCACAGATTTTGTTCTTTTAGCTTCTTTGTATACCCCAAATTTCTCATTTAAAAAAAATGGGGAGGGCCAGCCCTGGTGGCCTAGTGGCTAAGTTTGACATGCTCCACTTCAGCGGTCCAGGTTCAGTTCCCAGGCACAGACCTACGCTGTCAGTGGTTCATCTGTTTGTGGCCATGCTGTGGTGGTGGCTCACATACTAAAAAAGAGGAAGACTGGCAGCCAATGTCAGCTCAGGGCCAATCTTCCTGAGGAAAACAAAAGGGGAGGAGGGGGTAGAAGCTTATGAGAAAATGTTCAAAACACATTACTACTGAAGATGGAAAAGGGATTTCAAAACAATATGAAGTGTAACTGCAGGGAGGGAAAAGATATCTGGATGTATGAACCAAAATATTAACAATGATGTTACCTTAAGAGGTGAACATTATGGGTGGTTTTAACATTCCTTTTGCTTGACTGTATTTTCTAATATTATAAAATTACACAGGCATTTAGAAAAAGTTATTTTTGTAATAAAAATAGAATATTTTACAAGATGTAAGAAGGACAGTACAATCAAAAGGCATGCTTGATCATCACTTAACCACTTTGAACTTGTTTCCTCATTTATGAAATAAGACTATCATTACTTTCAGAGGGCTTTTGTGATGATTAAACTAAATAATACAGATTATGATCCACTAAATGAGAATCCATGAGTCCATGCTAATATGAATAAAGGAAAAGAAAAAGTTCTTCCATACAATAAGAAAGCAACTAATAAAGTAGAAGGAATAATGTATTTTTAAAAATCACCATTTAGGAATCATCATAATAACTGATTCAGGCAAGAAATCATCAAAGAATGGTAAACCAAGTGGGTGAAAGCTTACTAAGAAACTAAATTATTTACATAGTCTCATGGTAACTCCCAACAGATTATTTATTGATTACAAATGGGGGAAAATATAGTAACTTCACAATAAAAAAAAAAAAAACCCGGCAGAGTTAACCACCTTAACCAAGTGATCAAAATTAACATTCCCCAAGAGGCCGGCCCTGTGGCATAGTGGTTAAAGTAGTGGGTAAGTGCAGCACGCTCCACTTCAGCAGCCTGGGTGCAGACCTACACCACTCAGCAGTCATGCAGTGGCAGCAACCCACATACAAAATAGAGGAAGACTGGCAGAGATGTTAGCTCAGGGCTAATCTTCCTCAAGAAAAAAAAAAGATGATTGACAAGATGTTAGCTCAGGGTGAATCTTCCTCAGCAAAAAACAAATTAACACTCCCAATAATGGGACAAATTGACATCATGTACCTCCTGATATGATGTACTGAGAAGGATACAACATCACTTTCTATGGTATTTCCTAACAACATTACATAATCTCAATCAAGTCGAGGAAACAGACAAATCAAAGTGCAGGATATTCTACAACGTAACTGGCTATAGTCTTCAAAAATGTCAAGGTAGGAAAAACAAAGATAGACTGAGAAATTCTTCCAGACTAAAGGAGGCTAAAAAGCCATGAAAACTAAATGCAGTGATTCTGGACGAAAATTGTACTGGGAGGAAAAAAAATTGAGACAATTAACAAAATCTGAAGGCAAGAGGAGAGGGAGGAGGATAGAGGGAGAGAAGGAGCAGAGAGGAGAGGGAGAGAGATGTCTTGAAATGTGGGGAGTGATTTTCTTATTTTAATTAATGTCAAATATTCACTAGTGACTACCTTATCACCACAGTTCTACACTCTGTACAGAAAATAACATCAAACATCTAAATTCTATATTAAAATGACGATCAAGACAAGGTAGGACTACACGTCTGTGACTAGCACACTCCTAACAATTTTAATATAAAAACTGGTTTGTATTCTCTCCTTAAAAGCATACTTGAGGCACAAATAGGTAGACCTCTTTAGATATTGCTGAAAATTTTACTGTAGGCATTATCTAACATTTCACGAAGACATCTAAGCATCAAAAAATTCTAGAATCACTGGAGATGGGGTGCCAAAAAGACTTTGGATTTGCTTAATCTAGTAACACAGAATGCCAGTTTCCAGGGAATTTGTTTCATTGCAAGTGGGCAAATTTGCTCTCTACACTCATATTATGTCAGGCCTATACTCTGATTTTTAAAGGTTATTTGTCCACTAAACTGCTCAGCCCAAGTCAGTAAACAAAAGATGGAGTGCTCTAGATTGCTAAAGGGCTGACAAGAGCTCAAGCAAATGTCATCAAATATCACAGATAAGACATTTCAGATGCAATGATTTGCCCCACAGATCCTGCATTTCTGTATCCTAGCATTCCATAGTCAATGCACCAACATAAATAAAACAGAAAACCTTTGAAGGGTTGGAGGAGGAGGGAGCCAGGAGATAACTTAAGTGAGCTAGCTTCAAGTGGACATGTGGTCACACCTGTGTTTTAATTATTAAACAAGTACAACATACAACAATTCACTTTCCCAAAGAAATTCATTCTTCCCTTTTTTCTTGAAATAAAAAGCCTTCTTGAAAGGAAGCAGCCCAGGGAAGGACAGTTAGCCCAGTCCCTGCCTGGGGAAAGTCGCTAGGCCTGAGGACTTGGTAACTTTAGAAAACCAGCAATTCAAGATCCAAACAGCACACACACATGCATTCCTACTGCTTTAGAATCCACAGCTTGGGCCCACTTTTCCTTCATGAGCAAAACTAAGGACGAGGATGAGAGTCCTGAGCTCAGAGACAGAGCCTCAGGCCACAGGCAAACTGCCGAGGAAAAAGAAGACTGGAGATATCTCAAAAATGGAAGGAAGAAGCTGCCCAAGGTGAGCCAGTCAGGAAAGGAAAAAAAAAAAAGGCTTCTGCCAACTTGGAGAAAAATTAGGTTTTTCTTAGAGAAGGAACAAGAGTCTTCTGAAGATTTGTGCACATGTTGATTATTAAAAACAGTTCTCAGGGCTGGCCCAGTGGTGTAGTGGTTAAGTTTGCGTACTCTGCTTCAGCAGCCCAGGGTTCGTGGGTTTGGATCCCTGGAGCATATCTACACACCACTCATCAAGCCATGCTGCAGTAGCGTCCTACATACAAAAAATAGAGGAAGACTGCCACAGATGTTAGCTCAGCGACAATCCTCCCCAAGCAAAAAAGAGGAAGATTGGCAACAGATGTTAGCTCAGGGCCAGTCTTCCTCACCAAAAATAAATAAATAAACAGTTCTCCCAAAAAAGGCTTCTTAGTCTCTTGTTTTCCTATTTTTGATGCTTTGAAGTACAAAATAATCTCCCATCATTCTTAACTCAAAGAGGCAGAATGCGTAAGTAAGCACAATAACAAATGCAAAGGACATCCAACCTCTCCAAGTCTGGGAAGACAACCAGAAGGGGCCAGGACTGGTAAATTTGGCAAAAGCATGTGCTCAGCTACCCATCCCCTCCAGGCAATCTTTATCATACAGACCTAGGGTTAGCAGATCACTGATTTTTGAAGAGATCCAGAGATGCAGATTTTTACATGAAATCTCCCAACTTTAACATTAGCAAGTCTCCAAAGATTTTTACCACTGTGCAGGACAAACAAACGTGTCTGAGTACTATGTTTGCCCTCTTAGTCACCATTTTGCAACCAGTGAACAAGATTCTCCCCTAAAATCCCTTCCAGTTCTACATTCTAGAACTCCATATCCTCTTAAGTAAAGTCTCTGAGGAAGTCTCCAGCCTCCTCCATAAAAATTCACCATACTCGGGCTCCCGCCAAAGGTGTTAAGGTAAAGGACTCAATCACTCACTTACATTGAGAAACCTGAAATATACTGACACTTGAAAATTGAGAACCCATTCAGTGTGTTTTCAGGTCTTTCAATAACCATGATGGAAGCAGACTGCCTTGTGCAGCATCCTTAATCAAAGGCCCTGCCAAGAGTGACACCAAACATTATTAAACTATACTACAGAGCCAAGTTATGCTTTTGGTGACCCCAACCTTCAAAGGGTTTCAAAAAGTAGAAGTAAAGCATTTAAGATCTAATGACAATATGTTCTCTGGAAAGAACGTGGCTTCTGGTACCTGCTTTGTCACTAACTTATTCTCTGACCTTGGAAAAGGCATTTCACCTTTCTGGATCCTCAGTTTTCTCATCTCTAAAATGAAAGGGGTTGAATTCTAAGCTCCAAGGCCTTCCAGCCCTGAAATTTTAGTATTCCTTTCATTTACTATTATTTCTCAATAGTCCCAGGATTGTTTTATTAAGTCTAATTTTTCCCAGGTTTAGCCTGTGGTCTTCCCAGGTATATTTTAAGGATATAACTATGCTTATGCTTTATATTCCTTATGTTGCTGGCAAGGTGCTTTATGCAGAACAGACTGAACATTAGTTGAACTGAATTTACGCAACCTGATTTTAAAATATTTACAAGCCTACCAAGACAAAGCTCCTGCCTTAATCTGTCATATCTTCTGCTTCTCTACAATTAATGGTATTGTTTAGAGTAGCTAAACAAATAACTTTTAGACTCTTGGCAGTTTCCAGTTTTCCAATTAAGTTACAGAGCATTCCTTCACAAGATCTATTACAAAACCTACTAAAGCTAGCCAACCTTAATGAATTACAGCAACCTTAGGTTTTCCAGGAGGGATCATGCTTAGTGGAACCAAATAAAAAGTTAAACTGTAGTTATTCAGTCTTCATTACCTTATAAATAGCAATCCTGGCTATAAAGCAAAAGCTCTCTATAAATTCAGAAAGGGGCAGAGATGTAGGCATTTGACTGGCAATCTTTATGATAGAAAGAGAAATGGAGAAGCAACAAGCAGAAAATAAAAACCTAGTTCCATCAGAACCAAGGAGACTGATTGTTGGCAAACTGCCTCACTCGTGCAAAGAGCTACATACCTTCTCTAAAGATATTAAATGTTCATTTACAACAGAATAGCCACATCATTCTTCAAACGTGTCTGCTCCAAGGCTTTAGAATATCCTTAGCAAGCTACTCAATGCCAATTTTTTTAATAGCAAGGTTAAGTTAATGCAATGTTAGGATGGTTCATTTAAATGCAAATCAGGAAATTTAGAAATTAAAAGTACCCACAGTAACGTTAACTGTCACACTGCACAAGATACAGGACTGTGGATTACTCAGTGCAGTCACAAGGATGCCAGGTTGCATCTGCATTAAACAGTTAACACAGCTGTTAGGATCTTGCCTCTCAAATCTCCCGGTAACCGTACGGGGAGGAGGGGCGTACTTACCCTTATAATTAAGACTCACCCTGAAACCTGCCTATTTTACTAAGTGCCCACCTCCAAGCCTGTCAATTTCTTCAAAAATGTAAACTGGTTGGAGACTGGGAAGGGAGGGGGAAGGAGGGGGAAGAAAACAAGAGGTATAAAAACACAGCTGGTCCACGTAAACAAAAAAAATTTCCCCCCCAAAATGCAGATAGGGTCTTTCTAATCACAAGTACACTATCACGGTCAAAAAAAAAATGCTTAGCCTTGGTCAAATCTGAAAGTCAAAAACATAATCAGAGTAAAAAGTTTCCCATTCACTGCAGGGTAACTGGATTACGTAAACCATCATTTGTATGTGATCAACTCATCATATGCAATTACATTTTATATCAAGCACTTACATGGCACACAGTATAAGTTGTCACTTTCCTTCCAGGTATACAGATCTATGAGAAAAAGGACACCTGACTAAATCTTTATTATTTTTTAAAGATTACTTATTATGATAATTATTTTTTAATCATAATAAAACATTTAATTGCTCTCATTCTGTTCCTTTTCTTATTTTCTTGAGAGCACCAAAGGCAACGGGGAAACACATGGAACAGCTGAATGAGAGAAGTGCTATGCCACAAGCATCAGAAGACACAATGACTACGAAAAATACTAAGCAAAGGACAAAAGGTAAACCTAAAAGAACAATGTTCAGTCAACCATTTAGCCACTCCATCAGCAAACATTTGAGTACCCTCTCCATATAGGCACTATTCCAGACAGCAAAAAACAAAACCAAAAAACCCTTGCCTCCACAAAACATACACTACATGTATGTAATGGCATAAATAAGTAAACAAATAAGACAACATCAGTGCTAGGAAGAAAATTAAGCAGGGTAATGATAATGGAATTAGGTATGGTCCTCCGAGGGCCATTCTGTCTTGATAACACTTGAGCTGAAATCCTTCAGTCAAGGAAGAGCCAGTCACGTGACCATCTGGAGGAGCAGCACCACAGGCAGAGGTAACACAGGCGAGGCAGCATCTCCCAGGACTTAGAGAAAGAGGAGGCCAACGTGGCTGGAGCACAGAGCAAGAAGAGGTGAGAGATTAAGTGAAAGGAAAAACAAAAACAAAAGCGCCTAAGCTGCTGAAGTGACTGCAGTATGGATTGGATATCTACGTTCATTTCCTTAACTTCCACCCTAAATGGGTCAAGACCATTAACAATGGAAGAGTGTTTAATAGAAAACTGCACTAAGCCCTCATAACAGACAACTGATTATGAATGCACAGGAAGTCTCTGTTTCCCTAAGAAACTGGATGACTCTGGTCTGAAAAGCAAAGAAGATGAAACCAGCATCTGGACTGGAGGCACAAGAGAAAAGAGACAAAAGGGAAAAGAAGCCTTTGTTTTAGAACAATGAGAGTAAAAGGCAGAGAAACTTTTCATATAGCTAAGGAGAAGCACACAGGAAGAGGACTGTACTTTTCTTGGAGAGCCAGAGAAATATGCCTGAACTTGACTGGAGTCTAGGAAGTTACTCAGACTTGTGTGAGAAAACAAGAACTGTCTCTAAAACTTGTACTGTAGTATAAACTTTTGATGACCTATTTTTGTCACTCATTCATGAACGACTGACCAATTACCACATCCCAAGATCCTGCTATAGGTGCCAGGGACACAGAGACTAATTAGAAATTCCTACCAGATAATCACAGCAATTAATTATTAAGTACAAAAGGGAACAGGTGCCTTTACAACAGAGAAATCTGGGAGACCCCACTTAATTGATTAAAGTGTTTAAACTAAGATGTCACTTAATTAAGTGTTTAAACTTAGCATCACCATCAGTGGAACAACCTGACAATTGTTGCAATGCCCTGAGAAAGGTACATCATCACGTAAGTAGTATTCTTGCCAAAAGCGGAAACAATCAGACAAATGCAAACTGTAGCATATCTACAAAGCTGGCCTAAACTCTTCAAAAGTGTCAGTGCCATGGGAGAGAAAAGACTGGAAATCTTAAGAGAAATGACAACTTAAGTTTAAAACTTAAGAGAAAGACAACTAAATGCAGCATGTGATCTTTTATTGATTCCTGGATTTTAAAAAAACCAGAAAGGACATCACTGGGACAACTGCGGGAACTGAATATGAATATCAAATGTACAGGAGATCAATAGTTCTGGGAATCGTGCTAAAAGAAAATTCTGATTCAGTAGGTGTAGGGTAGAACAAAAGAGTCTGCATTTCTCACAAGTTCTCAGGGAGCCAACACTGGTTCTTGGACTACTCTTTAAAAGGAATTACGTAATGTTATCATATCAGTGCAAAATTTCTTGTGTGATATTGTAGTAACGTAAGGCCAATGTCCCAGCCTCAGGAGTTACATACTGAAGAACTTAAGGGTGAAATACCCTGGCGGCTGCAGTTCACTTTCAAATGCCTCAGAAAAAAAGTTTATATAGATTAATTGAGCAAATCTGAAAAATATTAACAATTGGTGAACCTAGAAGAATTGATGAATGAAATGCTCATTGTATTATTCTTTCAACTTTTATGTACGTTTGAAGATTTAAAAAAAAAAGTTAGGGGAAAATACAGTCTAGAGAGGAAAATAGTCATAATACAACAGAAAGTATAAAGTTGTAAAGTGCTCCATCAGTGCACAAGAGGAGCACCCCGGAGGGAGTCCTCCTGGGGAAGTGATGGAGGCGGGGGGGGGGCAGCTGTTTCAGATTGTGCGAAGAGACAATGGCACCACAGAACTTTGGCAACTTCCAAGAACCAGAAGTGTGAGTGAAAAACAGAAGATGAAGAGTGAAACTGGCAGAAGATAAGGCTGAAAGATAAGCAAAGAAATTAAGAAGGCTTTACATAATGTTATAAACCAATGTTACCTCAACAAAAAAAAATGAAAAAAGAAATTAAGAAGACGTTAGAGGTTTGGGCTTTATCTTTCCTAACTCAAAAATACTGTGGACTCATTCAGCTATTATTGTTAATAATAGTTACTAGAGAAATCCTGAAACACTCCCCACCCAAAAAAATCCAAAGACAAAGGCGCAAACTCCACCTCTTACAGTTAATATAGTGAAGGCCAAAAGCAGCTAGCAAGTGCCTTCCCGGCCAGAGCAGCCAGTCTAAAGGATTTTTCCATGCACGCAACTGCAGAGCTGAGTTCTTCAAACTCAGGCCCCAAACCAAGCATTTTCCTCCCAATCTATTCCCCCTGTGGCCCCCCCCATCTCCACTCACCAGAGCTCCACCAAACCAGGTACTCAAGACGGAGAGAGTCTAGGCCCCACTTTCCCTCCTCTTCTCTCGCCCTCCTCTCTACCTCAGTAAACATCTCACTCTACTAACCCTTCCCGTTCTCAAGGCTTTAGCCTAGGTCCTGGTTTAGAATATCTGGGAGTCTTCTCATTTCCAATCATCCTCCAGACAGCCCCAGTTAGCATCATAGGGTCAATTTCCCTCAGAAAAACACTTGGGACTGCTTCCCCGCCAGACAGGATGAAGCCAAAACTCCTGCAAACAAAACCCGACCCGCAAAAGAGCCTGTCAGCTTCATCACCTGCTTCCATTCCATAAAACTCTTCTCCAATGCACGTGCCTGTCTCCAGACCTTTATACAAGCTGTTTCCTCTGCCCAGAGCACCCTTCCAAACTTTTTCATCTTCCTTCAAGACTCACACTAACGTCTCTGCTTCCACAGAAAGAGCTGTTCCCTCTTCTCTGTGGTCCCCCAGCACTTTACAAGCACCTTTATCACAGCACTTGCCACACAGCACTGTATCAGTGTGTGTCTCCCATAAAAGTGAGAGCTCCTTTCAGCACAAGTACCATGGCTTTTTTGAGCATGGTAACTTTCATCTAATAACATTCTATAAATGATTAACTGAATTGGCTCACTGTTTTAGGTTTCATCTAGCAACACTGACAAATGTGGAAAGAAAGAAACGTCTCTCATTACAGATTAGCAAAAATGGGTATACTCTGCTAGATCTTACAGATCAGTGATATTAATAAAGCTAATCTCACTAGTTTGTAAACTCCTTGAAGTTAACAACGGTGACTTACACATTGTTGATATCTCTCCAGCATCTGCTTTGAAAGGCAGATTTTTTATTTTTAAAGATTGTCACCTGAGCTAACATCTGTTGCCAATCTTTTTTTTTGTTTCTTTCCTTCTCCCCAAAGCCCCCCAATACATAGTTATATATGCTGGTTGCAGGTCCTTCTGGTTGTGCTATGTGGGACACCACCCCAGCACGGCCTGATGAGCAGTGCCATTCTGCGCCCAGGATCCGAACTGGGTTTTGCCAAAGCGGAGCACACGAACTCGGCCACGGGAAAGGCCTCATGAAAGGCAGATTTTTTAATGCATGCATTGTATTTAACTGATCCTTCCCATTACAACTGAGATATAGCAAACTAAATACTGCTTTAGACCCTGACTCAATAAAGATACCTAGAAAACATCACATCTTTCACTGGTCTTAATGACCCCAGAGAAGCTTAAATTTCTCTGAAGGGTTGCCGTCTTCCATTTCCTTGTGTGTTTTCCCCTCCTCTCAAGGGATCAAGCTCACATTTCGCTTAGCCACTTCTCTGCAAAATGACAGGCTTCTATAGATACACTTCAAAGTCAGTCCAGAGCTTTTCTGAGAACATGATGACCCCAGGTCCAAGGAAGCAAGAAAATGATAACAGATGATTATAAGAAACCTTTGCCAATTTAGAGATCCTCAGGAATAGAAAACCTCCATGAACACTGACTCATCAGTAATAGTAATTTACCCCTTCAGCTTCTGCCTTATTCACTGCACTATCATTTTTCACAAACTATGATTAAGAGTCTAGATTAATGCTGAAATATTTAACATAATGAAATATTCAACATACCATGAGAGAATAGTAACAATGCATCTTGCCTTGAAAAGAAAGCATGCATGGGAGCTGCACAGGGCAAATGGACTATTAGCAAAGGCTCCTATCCTTCATGTCACTTAAAATGGGCCACACTGAATGTGTTTTATGAGTTATGACAGCACTTTCAGTTTTAAGAACAGTCTGTAGTCCAACCTGGTTAATAAACCAGGATTATGTAACCTGATAATTAACCAGGCTTCCAACTCATATCTTCAATTCATAATGTCAAATACTAACAAAATAAACCATAGCAATAAAATATTTTCAAAATACAATTATGATCCTCTTATTTATAATAATATTTAATAATGAGATCTCAGAACAGGAAAATGAAGGAAATCCAAAGCTCAATAATGAAATGGCTTAGCCAGACTAAGCAATCAGGAAAGAACTAGCCTTTAAATTAGCTATTAAGGAATACGATCACTTATTTAACAAAGTGGATTAAATTATTCACTATAAAAATTTACTGCAAATGATTTTGTGTAAAGCCCTCAAAGTCTTTTAAAAAAAAATTCTTACAGATGAAAATTATAACTTCCACAATATAATCCCTCTCTTCTTTTACTACAATGGGAACAGATGACAACAGATTTTAAAAATCAAATCACACAACTTGTACAATACCCATTCCAAATGATCAAATCTTTGTTACAAATGTCAGAATAAATGTTAGAAGTTGCCTTCGGAACTGTATTTACATTATATGCATGAATCCAAACTTGCAGCCAGTGAAAAAGCACAAATTAAATCCCAATCAAAAAATGGGGTTGCTAGATGACAGTCCATCAACAAGCAAATAGAAACGCATGCTAATTTCAAGCTCCATTAGAAATGCGGTTGGGGGGTATGTTTGTACATGGAGAAGCAAAAGTTTGAGAGTTATGAATAAACTAAAGAAAATAATGAATATTTAGAGGCTCTGATAGAGAAAGGGCAATGTTGAAGTTTTATTTTGAAGCGTGGTTATTTCTCCACATTTTGAACTTCCAATAATGGATAAATTTACGGGGCTGGCCCCATGGCCAAGTGGTTGGGTTCGTGTGCTCCTCTTCTGTAGTCCCGTGTTTCACTGGTTCAGAACCAAGGCGCGGACATGGCACCGCTCATTGGGCCATGCTGAGGCGGCGTCCGACATAGCACAAGCAGAAGGACCTACAACTAGAATATACAACTATGTACTGGGGAGCCTTGAGGAGAAGGAGGAAAGAAAAAGAAAAGACTGGCAACAGATGTTAGTTCAGCTGCCAATCTTTTAAAAAAAAAAAAAAAAGGATAAATTTACTATAGTGCTCTCGCAAGTGAAAACAGCATGAGACAGGGCAAGTCAAGCCAGACTGTCCACTTCCTCATTCAGACTGTCCACTGAATGTTTAGCCCATTCAGCCCAGGCCCACAACATGGAGGGCTGAGCAGACCACCACGCCACACAAGCTACACCCTCAGGGTCTGAAAGCAAGAACACCAGCACCTGGGCAAATTTTAGAAACTGTTGCTCTGTTAGACTCTCCCAGATGCTTTTCTTAAGAGAAAACAGAAGTACTAATAAGTCTTAAATCCTCCAACATGAACAATATAACCAAAATTTCTTTAAGACTTCTAAGTGTGTGGCTTCACAGTCATTCATGAGGAAAAAATGATTTGGGCTGGGAAAGCAGAAAGAATAATTTATTTCATGTTTTTTACTATTTATTTATCTCCTTAGGTCAAAGCTGCAAAAAATATATTTTTTGAATGAATTTCTTTTTTACCTGTTTATTTTCTCACTTTTTGTAGCAGTAAAATTCACTCTGGTGTACTATTCTATGAGTTTTTGATGAACTCAAACAGTTGTATAATCACCTCCACAATTAAGATATAGAAAAGTTAAACGAATTTGTTTTATTTTCACAACAGCATGTACCTAACAACGAAACCACAGAATAAAAATGTACAAAATATTATTACCTTTACGAGCTAATCTGGCATCAACTTACTATAAAGCTACAATAATCAAAACAGTGCGGTACTGGCATAAAGACAAAAATATAGACCAACAGAATAGAATCAGAGAGTCCAGAAACAAACCCTCTCATTGTCAAATGATTTTTAACAAGGGTGTCAAGACCATTCGATAAGGAAAGGATAGTTAGTTTTTAACAAATAGTGCTGAGAAAACTGGATATCCACATGTAAAAGAATGAAGTTGGATCCTAACCTAATACCATTTACAAACATTAACTCGAAATGGATCAAAGACCTAAATATAAGAGCTAAAACTATAAAACTCTTAGAACAAACACAGGGCAAAAGTTTCACAATTTTTCACAAAGTTTGACAATGAATTCGGCAATGTCTTCTTGGATATGACACCAAAAGCACAGGTAACAATAACAAAAGAAAAAATAGATAAATTGGACTCCATCAAAATAAAAACTTATGTGTATCAAAAGACATTATCAACAGTGAAAAGGCAACCAGAAAGCAGAAGAAAATATTTGAGAAATCACATACATGATAAGGGATTAAAATCCAGATTATACAGAAACTCCTAAAACTCAACAACAACAAAAAAATAACCTGATGATGTGCAAAGGATTTGAACAGACATTTCTCCAGAGATACATGAACAGCCAATAAACATAAGAAGATACTCAACATCACTAATGATTAGGGAAAAGCAAATCAAAACTACAATGAGATACCACCTCACATTCATTAGTATGGCTACTACCAAAAAGACAGAAAATAACAAGTGTTGGTAAGGATGTGGTCAAATTAGAAGCCTGTGCACTGCCGGTAGGAATGTAAAATGGTACAGTCACTGTGGAAAACAGTATAGGAGTTCCTCAAAAAATAAAAATAAATTTACCATATAATCCAGCAATTCCGCTCCTGGGTATACACACGCAAAAAAAGTGAAGCAGGGTCTTGAAGAGATATTTGTACATCCATGTTCATATCAGCATTACAATAGCTAAAATGTGGAAGCAACCCAAGTGTTCATCAACAAATGAATGGATAAGAAACTATGGTGTGTATATACATATATATGTACAATAAAATATTACTCATCCTTAAAAAGGAAGGAAATTCTGAGGCCGACCCTGTGGCCGAGTGGTTAAGTTCGTGCGCTCTGCTTCAGCAGCCCAGGGTTTTGCCGGTTCGGATCCTGGGCGCGGACATGGCACCGCTCATCAGGCCATGCTGAGGCAGCATCCCACATGCCACACCTAGAAGGACCCACAACTAAAAATATACCACTATGTACTGGGGGGATTTGGGAGAAAAAAGGAAAATAAAATCTTAGAAAAATAAAAAAAGGAAGGAAATTCTGACATACGCTACATCATGGATGAACCTTGAGGACATTATGCTAAGTAAAATAAGCCAGCCACAAAGAGACAAATACTGTATGATTCCACTTCTATGAGTCACCTAGAGTAGTCAATTCATAGAAACAGAAAGCAGGAGGGTGAGTGCCACAGGCTGAGGGAGGGGAAGAACGGGGAGTAGTTGTTTAATGGGTATAGTTTTAATTCTGCAAGAAGAAGACTTCTGGAGATGGATGTTGGTGATGGTTGCACAATATGAAAGTACTTAATACCACCGAACTGTGCAGTTAAAAACGGTTAAGATGGTAAATTCTATGTTATGTGCATTTTACGACAACAAAAAAAATTAAGAAAAACAAAAGGAAAGCAATTTTGACACATGCTACAACACAGATAAATCTTGAGGACATTATGCTAAGTGAAATAAACTAGACACAAAAGGACAAATATATGATTCCACTCATATGTGGTACCTACAATAGGCAAATTCATAGAAAAAGAAAGTAGAATAGGGTTACCAGGGACCGAGGAGAGGGGAGGATGGGGAGTTATTGTTTAATGAGTAGAGAGTTCAGGTTTAGGATGACGAAAAAATTCTGAAAATGGAGAGTGATGATGGCTTCACAACACTGTAAATGTACTTAATGAGGGGCCAGCCCCATGGCCAAGTGGTTAAGTTCGCATGCTCTGCTTCAGCGGCCCAGGATTTCGCCAGTTCAAATCCTGGGCACAGACATGGCACCGCTCATCAAGCCATGCTGAAGTGGTGTCCCACACAGCACAACTAGAAGGACCTACAACTAAAAATACACAACTATGTACCAGGGGACTTTGGGAGAAAAAGGAAAAATTTAAAAATCTAAAAAAAAAAAAATTGCTATATTAGCATTGTGTGATTAATCATTATTTCATCGATTCTAAAGCATACATAGTTCACATTTTTAAGTTTCTAAAATCTAGATGTGTCTTACAATTGATGGCATTTCCTAGTTTATTTGGCAGTGTTTCTTTTTTCTTAGGGGTACATAAAATAAAGGTTAATCTTTAGATAAAGGAGGACATGCTCAAATTATGATAAGTGGACAGATTACAAAAGAGCACATAAAGTAAAATCTAGTTTTTATAAAGTTATATATAGTTAATATACATGCACAGAAAAACTATTAGAGGATATACACCAAAATTTTAAGTGTTTATCTCTAGGTGATATAAATATGAGTGAGTTTTACTTTAAAAAACTTTAATAAACTGGATGTAAAGCTCCCCCTCTTCCCCCCATCAACCAGCACAATCCTATATAGAGCACAAATATATCTACCATAACTAATTCAGTATTTTTTGAATAGTATCTGCTATGGGTTTAGAAATGAGTCAGGTATCATAGGAGACAGAAAGATACAAAAGAATGTAACTGCCTTGAAGGAGCTTAGCATCTAGTAAAAGAATTTATGGTCCAGAAGAGTCTTAAGGAAGGTAAATCAGCAACTTAATGCTATCTAAATACTGAACTAATTCACTGCTTTTACTCACTTAACATGAATTAAAAACATGTCCTGTCCAGCGTTCCAAAACTGAAAAGATAAATTAACATTTTATCACATTAGAAGTTAAAATAAATATCCTTTATAAATCATCTTATTCATTACAAATGACAAAGTTCAAACTCTAACCTCTTGAATTGAGACTCCTAAGATAAAAAGCTCCTAAAAGCATGTCATCATCATAATTCATCAGATAATAGACATATAATCAATGACAAATTAGCAATAGCAGGAAACATCCGACCACATAACTATTGTTTACTATAACCTCTTAAATGTACTTTTTCAAAATTCTTTCTCTAAGTTTTTCTTGCTCACCATGTGCTCACTGTGCTGAAGGGTAAAGTGGCTACAGTGGTAACTTGGTTCCTGCCCTCAAGGTATCTCCAGTTCAGCTGAGGGGGAAAAAAAAACGGGAAAAGCTCTAGGACACTCGATTTGGCAATGATTTTTTAGTTATTTATTTATTTTTTCTTAAAGATTAGCACCTGAGCTAACAACTGTTGCCAATCCTTTTTTTTTTTTTTCCTTTCTGCTTTTTCTCCCCAAATCCCCCCAGTACATAGCTGTATATTTCAGCTGTGGGTCCTTCTAGTTGTGGCATGTGAGACGCAGCCTCAACCTGGCCTGATGAGCGGTGCCACGTCCACGCCCAGGATCCCAACCAGCGAAACCCAGGGCCGCCGTAGCAGAGCACACAAACTTAACCACTCAGCCACGGGGGCTGGCCTGGCAATGATTTTTTAGATATGACACCAAAAGCACGGGCAACAAAAGAAAACATAGATAAACTGGACTTGACCAAAATTAAAAACTTCTGTGGGGCCGGCCGACCCCAATGAAATAGCACAATGAAATACCACCTCACATCCATTAGGATGCCTATTATAAAAAAACAAAAGGCCAGAAAATAACAAGTGTTGGTGAGGATGTGGAGAAACTGGAAGCCTTATACATTGCTGGTAAGAATGTAAAACACCACAGCTACTGTGGAAAACAGTATGGCCATTCTTCAAAAATTTAAGCATAGGGGCCAGCCAAGTGGTTAAGTTCACACACTCCGCTTTGGAGGCCCAGGGTTTCGCCAGTTTGGATCCTGGGCGAGGACAGGGCACTGCTCATCAAGCCACGCTGAGGAGGCATCCACATGCCACAACTAGAAGGGCACACAACTATGTAACAGGGGGCTTTGGGGGGACAAAGGAAAGAAAAAAACAATTTAAGCATAGAATTACCATATGGCCTGGAAATTCCACTTCTGGGTATATACCCAAAAGAACTGAAAGCAGGGACGTAAACACATATTTGTACACCCATGTTCACAGCAGCATTATTCACAATAGCCAAAAAGTAGAAGCAACCCCAGTGTCCAACAACAGATGCATGGATAACAGAATACTATTTGGCCTTAAAAAGGAAGGAAATTCTGACATGTTACAACACAGGTGAACCCTGAAGACATTATGCTAAGTAAAATAAGCCAGTCACAAAAGAACAAATACTGCATGATTCCACTTATATGAGGTACCTATAGTAATAAATTCAAAGAGACAAAAACTCTAACAGTGGTTGCCAGAGGACTGGAGGGAGGGGAAGTGGAGAGTTATTGTTTAATGAATATGGATTTTCAGTTTGGGAAAATGAAAAAAGTTTTGAATATGGACAGTGAGTGATGGCTGCACAACAATGTGAATGTACTTAATGCCACTCAAGTGTACACATAAAAATGGCAAATTTGGGGGCCAGCCTGGCAACATAGTGGTTAAGTTCGCACACTCCACTTCAGCAGCCCAGGGTTCATGGGTTTGGATCCCTGGCGCAGACCTACACTCTGCTCATCAAGTCATACTGTGGCAGCATCCCACATACAAAATAGAGGAAGACTGCCACAGACGTTAGCTCAGGGACAATCTCCCTCACCAAAAAAAAAGGTAAATTTTGTTATGTACATTTTACCACACATACACAAAGAAACAGGATAGTGAGTGAGAATGTCATAACCAGGTACAAATTTTAGAATTTCAGACAAATTAAACATCACTTTCAGCAATGATGGTCAATGTATCAATGGAAAATGCATGCTAATCAGCCTTCACTGATGGCAAGTATTTGTGTCAGAGAAGTACAAATGCCTGGCAGATGCAGAAGACCTGTGGCAACAATTTACAGTAAAAATTAAAGCTGAAAAAGGAAGTTAGGGCAAGAACTTAGAAGGCCTTGACTGCCAATCTAAGAGTCTGACCAGTGCAGGAACAAGACAGCAATTTCTCAAATGAGAGTGAGTATTGCTTATATGTAAAAGACTGAATGCTGGAGAGGAAGATAGGAAGAAATTCAACTAACTTTGGCAAACACTTACGGAGCAACCATAATGTTCCAGATTCTCAGACTAAAAACTGAAGGGAGGGGCCGGCCCTGTGGCTGAGTGGTTAAGTTTGCGTGCTCTGCTTCGGCAGCCCAGAGTTTTGCCAGTTCAGATCCTGGGCGCAGACATGGTATCACTCATCAGGCCATGCTGAGGCAGCGTTCCACATAGCACAACAGAGGCACTCACAACTAGAATGTACAACTATGTACTGCGGGTCTTTGGGGAGAAGAACTAAAAAAAAAAAAAAAAAAGGATTGGCAACAGTTGTTAGCTCAGGTGCCAATCTTAAAAAAAACTGAAGGGAGCAGAGGGGCGGGTAGTGGCTGCAAAGGGACAAAATGGGATTCCTGGAGTACTGGTTATTTTCTGTTTCTTGATCTGGATGGTGAATATGGGTGGTGTCCACTCAAATAATTCATTAAGCAGATATTCTTATGATTTGAGCACTTTTCTAAATGTACATTATACTTTAATTTTTAAAAATTTTATTAAAAATAAAGACCTAGACAACATTTCTCAGAAACCCTAGCTGGGAGGAAGTCATCCATAAAAATATTTACCAAATAATATGAAAGATGCAACCACAGAATATGTACAAGGCACTCAAGGAGTACTGAGACCCAAGAGAAAACCCAGAGGCAGTGACTCCTAAGGTGGGTTTTAAAGAATAAATGAGTTTGTCAGATGGATGAGAAAAAGAAGGCTGCTACAGGCAAAGAAAAAAATATGAAAAAGGCACCAAAGCAAACAATAGGGCAATTTATGCAGAGAACTACAAGTAGTTTCAACAGTTCAAAGATAAAAAGATAATCTAAACTAGGGAAGCAGAACCAAAAAAAAGGAATTTATGTAAGATGAAGACCAGATGGAGAGGATTTCACCTCTGATTAGAACTTAGTGGAAAGGAGAAAGAATGGAATGGAGATGGTTCTGAACTTGGCGAAAACAGCAATTTGGTACTGAGAGCCCTCCATAATCTGCCGTCTCATCTGTCGTAGTTCCACCCACAAGCTAGACTCCAAACAGATAAGACTTTTTCCTCCTTCATTCAACAAGCATCTAATTTGCCCTCCAGGCCAGGTACCATGAAAGGCTAAAGCTACCAGTCCCTAACTTTAAGGAGCTCACAGGCTCACTTTCTAGCAGGACAGGCAAACAAGGACATCAATAATAAGGTACAATACAACGGAGTATACTACCTGGTGAGAAGATGTTTGCTATCAGAAAGGAAAGTGCTAACTTGAGTCTTGAGACATGACTTAAAGCCCCTCATGAAAGGGATGACATACAAATGGGGGGAGGGCATGGGGGGAGCAGTGTGCATCACTAAGGAAACAACAATTACAAATAAGCCTAGGACCCTACATCCAACCCATAATTAAGGCCTGTTCTCATTTCTCCAAATTACAGATCTCTTCATCCCTACTACCTTCACTCCCACCATCTTCCTAGCTCAACTCCCTCTTTCCACTTGTATACAAGCCTTACAAGCACTAAAAGGAGTGATCTGCTTAAAAAGGAAATCAGATCATGAAACTCCCTACAATGGCTTCTTACAGCTCTAGGAATAAAATCCAAACATGTGACCTGGCATTCCCTGGCAATCTCATGTGAGGCCTTCTCCTCGGCCCAAAAGCATTCAAGCTATACAAGTCTTCTCCTAGGTCTCTAAACACATGGAGTTCTTTCCTGCTCAGGACCTTTACAGAAGCAGAGGACCCTGTTCCCTCATCCAGAACTCCACTAGCAGACACACCATCACCCTCAAAACCAGGTCTGTCTGTCATCTCTCACAATATTGTTACTTTCTCAAAGAAATTCCAGGACTCTACCAGTTACTGATCTCCACATCTGGTTCAGGTCTCCAGAAGAAAAAGGCATCTCATTTTGAGACGCATGTTGAGTCTGAGAAGCCCCTGGGACACCCAAGCAGCTCTCTGGTGCACAGGTGACCATTTGGGTCAGGTGAGACACCTGCACTCAAAATAGAAGCTTGGACTTTAGCACATAAGTTTGATGGCAGGGAGACTGCACAGAGAAGTGACTCTCAACTTGAAGGGAGAGGGCAGCCCTGATCTCTAAGTCATGGTATGGAACGAGATGTCACTGATGGGAGTGAGGGTGATGGACTGAGGATCAATGGTCTGAAGGACTGAGATATGTTGGGTAGAATCTTGGGTAGGAGTGGACTGAAATAAAAAAGACTGAGAAGAAAGAGCCAAAACCAGGAGAGAGTTATACCACAATTCCACAAACTCCTTTGCCCTTTTATGCTTCCTCCCTTGACAAAATTCTACTCATGTTTCATCCAGTTCAAACGCCACCCACTCCTGGCTTTATCCAAACAAAACTTATCAGCCCCCTCTCCATGCTTCCACAAGTTTCTCTTATTGTTAGTATTCTATCAGATTTGACCTAGGCACAAGTTTTTTACCAGTACTATTACAGCACGCATCACAGTCTGCCTTGCACTACACCTGGGGTTGTGCCTTCCCTATTAGACCTTGAGTTCTTGGGAGCAGAGATCCTATCTTAATCATCTGTGAGCCTTTAAAAAAGGTGGATGTGATGAGGATTTTAGGCTGGTTATTTTTAAAACTACAGATGAGAAGCAGGCTCCGAGGACTGGAATTTTGCTTGCCCTTTTGAGAGACATTTCCACTTGTGAAGGAAGGGGGGATGACCTTGTAGGGACCCGAAATTGGCCACCCCAGGATATGTCTCTTTGGCATCAGGATTGCTTTGGGCTGATTGCTTTCGATAAACTGGGACAGGGAAGGAGGCTCTGGGGAATGGAACTTCCCCTTGTTGGGACACATTTACATTTGTAAGGTAAATCTCTATCTGTAAAAGGTGCCTCCCTCTCTGTACCAGGAAGAAGAGGAGAGATGACCTTATCCCTAGAAACTCTTAATGGGGAAGGCAAGAACTTAAGTTGGTTGCTGTCTGGCAACCTCATGTAACTGGTTTAGGGTGGTGGCGTCTAACCTTTCTAACCTCTACTTAATCCGATTTGATTCTTGTCTAAAAGTCATGGGATCACCCAATGACCAGACCCCACCTGCACTGATACCATTTTAACTTTTTTTCATGTTCTTTCCTTTGTCTTGTAAAGAGATGAATCATATACCTATGCCTTAAATTTAGCCCTAACCCTCAACTCGGGGCAGCAGCAGGAGCTCTGACTGCCCGTGGGTCTTGTCCCCACACACCAGCTCTGCCTGCCCATGGGTCCTGTCCCCATGCCAGCGGGGGC